>NW_019944082.1:73824-76867 GCF_002910315.2 Salvelinus sp. IW2-2015
GAGAGAGAGAGAGAGAGAGAGAGAGAGAGAGAGAGAGAGAGAGAGAGAGAGAGAGAGCAGATTACACAGACCCATAAAGAATTCGAAAACAAATACAATTTTGATAAACTCCCATATCTATTGGGTGAAATACCACAGTGTGCCATCACAGAAGCAAGATTTGTGACCTGTTGCCACAAGAAAAGGGCAACCAGTGAAGAACAAACACCATTGTAAATAATAACTTTAGTTTATTATCTATTTCACTTGCTTTGACAATACGTACACTATATATACAAAAGTATGTGGACACCCCTTTAAATTACGGGTGTGGCTATTTCAGCCACACCCGTTGCTGACAGGTGTATAAATTGAGCACACAACCATGCAATCTCCATAAACAAACATTGGCAGTAGAATGTCCTTACTAAATAGCTCAGTGACTTTCAATGTGGCACCGTCATAGGATGCCACCTTTCCAACAAGTCAGTTCGTCAAATGTCTGCCCTGCTAGAGTTGCCCCAGTCAACTAAGTGATGTTATTGTGAAATGGAAACATCTATGAGCAACAACGGCTCAGCCGCGAAGTGGTAGACCACACAAGCTCACAGAACGGGACTGCCGAGTCATGAAGCGCGTAATAATCGTCTGTCCTCGGTTACAACACTCACTACCGAGTTCCAAACTGCCTCTGGAATCAGGTAGCCTAGTGGTTAGAGCATTGGGCCAGTAATCAAAAGGTAGCTGGATTGAATCCCTGAGCTGACAAGGTAGAAATCTGTCGTTCTGCACAAGGCAGTTAACCCACTGTTCCCCGGACGCCGAAGATGTCGATTATGGCACCTCTCATTTTTTCTTCTTTTTTTAAAGCATGGCCCCCATAGTACAAACGTTGACCTATTCTATTGGTCAACGTGTCCTTCTGTGCAATGAATACATTTTCCAAACATAGTCTGGGACAGTTGTGGGATGCGATAGATCCCAAATTAATACAACCACTAGCATCAAAAAAAAGTTTAAAAGCAATGTGGCTGACGCAACAGATCAGAGCGTTTAGCTTAAAATGTAGATAAACTATTAGGCTATTTCTTCACATTGTAAGTGCAGCAACAGCACACACTGCAGTAGGCTATAAGAGAAAATGTTCCAAAATGCAATTAATTAGCGGGAAAACACTGTTCTCYAAAGTGACGGCAAATGCGATCAGTCATGTATTACTTTATTATAAAGGAGCATTTTATGGTGAAAATGAGCTTCCCCAAACTTGGAACTCACGCCAGCCCATGTACAGTGTGCCAGTTAGGCTCTACACCGGTTATAAAGCGGAATAATGTGCTGCATTTTAAGAAGTTATTTGGCCACTTTAGTTGTGATACAAACCTTATTAAAACATATWGTCCTATGGGCTAGGCTACATGAGGTGTGTGACTATACTGCAGGTTTGCCTTACTCCAAACTAGCTGGGTATCATTCACAAGTGACAATTTATCATTCACAAGTGATAGGCTAATYTTGTCACCTTGTCACCTAATCTTGTCTTTACATACACTGAATAATATATGTGTGAAATTAGTTTAGAACGGACCATTATCCTGCACCTGTCTCGAAAACAGGGGTAGCTGGAAAAAAATACATGTCATCTATGCCAGCCAGGTAGGTTATACTCCTGTTGTAAATATAACCAATGTGCTTAATATTAGGAAAACTGATGAATAAATATAGTAGGCCTAGCCTAGAGAAAACTGATAAATAAATATACTAGGCCTAGCCTATAGAAAACTGATAAATAAATATAGTAGGCCTAGCCTATAGAAAACTGATAAATAAATATAGTAGGTCTAGCCTATATAAAACTGATAAATAAATATAGTAGACCTAGCCTATAGAAAGCTAATGGGATCCTCCTCTTTTTAGTAGAGGCCATCACTCTGTTTGCTCGGCAATTCCATAGCCTACAGAAATGTTGCACAACATGAGCTCATGGGCTCTCATGAAGTGTTTGATTAGATTTTTTTTACATTTGCATTGATGTCAGAGTGATTAGAGGGACAAAAGATTGCTGAGTACCAAGCAGTTAGCAAGTTTGGTAGATTACCAATGACCAGCAGTAGCATCAGAACTTGGAGAAGCTTAATTACTGTGACTAAACTGTCATGTGGAATTTGACTGCCTTCATGACTCGTGACTGCCGGTGTGGTGGTAATACGGTCACTGTAATGTGTCCTATCTCCCTCTCTCTAGTGTAAAGGACCAGCCTCAATGTGTCAAAGCTCATGTCCCTCTCTTTAGTGTAAAGGACCAGCCTCAATGTGTCCAAAGACTCCTCCGTCCCATGGCTCAACTATGTAAAGCTACTGAGATGGGGTGTGTGGGTGGGTGGGTGTGTGTGTGTGTGTGTGTGTGTGGTGTGTGTACCTCTTTTTAGTGTCCCTCTGTCAATCATCAGTCCATCAGTATGTCTAACCCTCCCTCCCTCCTTCCCTTCTTCCCTCTCTCCCTCTTTCCCTCCCTCTCTCTCTCCCTCTCTCTTTTCCTTCATCCTCCAGGTTGCACCATCCCCCCTACCTCCTCCCTCCTCCCCCCCTCTGCCCCTCCCTCTTCATCCCTATGCCCCTCCTCCTCCTCCTCTCCACCATTCAGGGAGTGCCAGGTGCCTCTGCTGGAGAATAACTCCTCCCACTCCCGCTTGGAGCCCCGCCCCCACGATGACTCGTACCTGCTCAGACACCAACCCCCCTCTTCCGGTAAGACAGCTGTCAATCACTTCCATCATTCTATCCCTTCATTACTTTGTTGTTGTCTCCCTCCCTGTCCAGTCATGAAGCTACTGAGAGTTTTGGTTGATGTGTGAAAGAACAAGGTTGTGTGTGTGAGAGAGAACGAGGTTGTGTGTGTGTGACAATGAGGTTGTGTGTGTGTGTGAGAGAACGAGATTGTGTGTGTGTGAGAGAGAACAAGGCTGTCTGTGTGTGAGAGAGAACCAGGTTGTGGTTGAGAGAGAACAATGTTGTGTGTGTGTGTGAGAGAACCAGGTTGTGTGTGTGAGAGAACCAGGTTGTGTGTG
>NW_019944082.1:81063-87565 GCF_002910315.2 Salvelinus sp. IW2-2015
AGAGGAGAAACCAGGTTGTGTTGAGAGAGAAACAGGTTGTGTGTGTGAGAGAACCAGGTTGTGTGTGTGAAGAAACCAGGTTGTGTGTGGAGAGAACAGGTTGTGTGTGAAGAAACCAGGTTGTGTGTGAGAGAGAACCAGGTTGTGTGTGAGAAGACCAGTTGTGTGTGAAGAGAACCAGTTGGTGTGTGTGAGAGAACCAGGTTGTGGTGTGTGAGAGAACCAGGTTGTGTGTGAGAGAGAACCAGGTTGTGTGTGTGAGAGAACCAGGTGTGTGTGTAGAGATGAGAGAAACCAGGTTGTGTGTGAGAGAGAAACCAGGTTTGTGTGTGAGAGAACCAGGTTGTGTGTGTGAGAGAACCAGGTTGTGTGTGTGAGAGAACAGGTTGTGTGTGTGAGAGAACCAGGTTGTTGTGTGTGAGAGAACACAGGTTGTGGTGAGAGAGAACCAGGTTGTGTGTGAGAGAGAACCAGGTTGTGGTGTGAGAGAAACCAGGTTGTGGTGTGAGAGGAACCAGGTTGGGTGTGTGAGAGAAACCAGTTGCTTGTGTGTGAGTGAGAGAACCAGGTTGTGTGTGTGAGCATGAGAGAACCAGGTTGTGTGTGAGAGAGAACCAGGTTGCGTTGTGTGAGAGAACCAGGTTGTGTTGAGAGAGAACAGTTGTGTGTGAGAAAGAACCAGGTTGTGTTGAGAGAAACCAGGTGTGTGTTGAGAGAGAACCAGGTTGTGGTGAGGAGAACCAGGTTTGTGGTTGAAGAGAGAACCAGGTTGTGTTGAGAGAGAACCAGGTTAGCATGGTTGAGAGAGAACCAGGTTGTGTGTGAGAGAGAACCAGGTTGTGTGTGTGAGAGAACCAGGTTGTGGTTGAGAGAGAACCAGGTTGTGTTGTGTGAGAGAACCAGGTTGTGTGTGAGAGAGAAACCAGGTTGTGTGTGTTGAGAGAACCAGGTTGTGTGTGAGAGAGAACCAGGTTGTGTGTGAGAGAACCAGGTTGTGTGTGAGAGAGAAACCAGGTTGTGTGTGAAGAGAAACCAGGTGGTGTGGTGAGAATGGGAGAAGGTGGTAAAATGGTAAAACAGGGAACAGAAAAGATACTGTAACTCATTATATTATGTATATAGCGCATTGTACCATAGTATCATAGTACCATAGTATCCTTCTATCATAGCATCATTCTATCATAGCTTCATGTAACATAGCATCATTGTATATTGCATCATGTGTATCATAGTATCATAGTGTCATTGTACCATAGTAATCCTTCTATCCATAGCATCATTCTAATCATAGCATCATTGTATCATTGTATCATAGCATCATTGTATATTGCATCATTGTATCATCGTATCCTTCATTCATAGCATCATTGTATCATAGTATCATTTTACCTTAGTATCAGCGTATCATGATATCAGAGTAATCATTGTATATTGTATCATAGTATCATTATATCATAATATCATAGTATCATAGTATCATTGTATATTGTATCATAGGATCATTAAATCACAATATCATAGGTATAATTTGTATCATAGTATCATTGTAATCATAATATTACAGTATCTTTTTTATTGATATATCAGTAATATTGTATCATAGTATCCTGTAGCATAGCATCATTGTATCATAATATCATTGTAACAATTTTGTTTAACCAGGAGGTGCAAGTTCTCATTTATAACTGCGACCTGGCCAAGATAAAGCAAAGCAGTTCGACACATACAACAACACAGTTACACATGGAGTAAAAACAAACATACAGTCAAAAATACAGTACAAAAACAAGTCTATATACAATGTGAGCAAATGAGGTAAGATAAGGGCAGGTAAAGGCAAATAAATAGGCCACGGGGTGTGAGTGAAGAATCATCTATAGCAATTAAAAACACTGGAATTGTAGATTTGCCAGTAGGTGAATGTTGCAAAGTAGACAATACTAGGTGCAAGGGAGAAAATAAAAAATAAATACATAAATAGAGTAGGGGATGAGGTAATTGTTTGGGCTATTTATAGATGGGCTTGTACAGGTGCAGTGATCTGTGTGCTGCTCTGACAGCTGTGGCTTAAAGCTGGTGAGGGAGATAAGTGTTTCCAGGTTCAGAGATTGTTGTAGTTCGTTACAGTCTTGGCAGCAGAGAACTGGAAGGAGAGGCGGCCAAAGGAAGAATTGGCCCTGGGGGTGACCAGTGAAATACACTGCTGGAGCGCACGCTATGGGTGGGTGCTGCTATGGTGACCAGCGAGCTGAGAGAAGGCGGGACTTTACCTAGCAGGGTCTTGTAGATGACCTGGAAACCAGTGGGTTTTGGCGACGAGTATGAAGCGAGGGCCAGCCAACGAGAGCGTACAGGTCGCAGGTGGTGGGTAGTATATGGGGCTTTGTGACAAACGGATGGCACTGTGATAGACTGCATCCAATTTGTTGAGTAGGGTGTTGGAGCTATTTTGTAAATGACATTCCGAAGTCGAGGATCGGTAGGATGGTCAGTTTTACGAGGGTATGTTTGGCAGCATGAGTGAAGGATGCTTTGTTGCAAAAATAGGAAGCCAATTCTAGATTTAAACTTTGGATTGGAGAGTTTTGATGTGTGAGTCTGAGGAGTTTACATCTAACCAGACACCTAGATATTTGTAGTTGTCCACATATTCTAAGTCAGAAACCGTCTCAGAAGTTAGTGATGCTGGCGCAGCGATCGCGTGAAGGAGCATGCATTTAGTTTTACTTGTATTTAAGAGCCAGGTTGTGTGTGAGAGAACCAGGTTGTGGTTGAGAGAGAACCAGGTTGTGTGTGAGAGAACCAGGTTGTGGTTGAGAGAGAACCAGGTTGTGTGTGAGAGAGAACCAGGTTGTGTGTGTGAGAATGGGAGAAGGTGGTAAGAATGGTAAAAACAGGGTGACAGAAAAGAATGACTGTAACTCCATTATATTATTGTATATAGCAGCATTGTACCATAGTATCATAGTACCATAGTATCCTTCTATCATAGCATCATTCTATCATAGCTTCATTGTAACATAGCATCATTGTATATTGCATCATTGTATCATAGTATCATAGTGTCATTGTACCATAGTATCCTTCTATCATAGCATCATTCTATCATAGCATCATTGTATCATTGTATCATAGCATCATTGTATATTGCATCATTGTATCATCGTATCCTTCTATCATAGCATCATTGTATCATAGTATCATTTTACCTTAGTATCAGCGTATCATGATATCAGAGTATCATTGTATATTGTATCATAGTATCATTATATCATAATATCATAGTATCATAGTATCATTGTATATTGTATCATAGGATCATTAAATCACAATATCATAGTATAATTGTATCATAGTATCATTGTATCATAATATTACAGTATCATTGTATCATAGTATCCTTGTAGCATAGCATCATTGTATCATAATATCATTGTAACATTTTTGTTTAACCAGGTAGGCAAGTTCTCATTTATAACTGCGACCTGGCCAAGATAAAGCAAAGCAGTTCGACACATACAACAACACAGTTACACATGGAGTAAAACAAACATACAGTCAATAATACAGTACAAAAACAAGTCTATATACAATGTGAGCAAATGAGGTAAGATAAGGGAGGTAAAGGCAATAAATAGGCCACGGTGGTGAAGTAAATACAATATAGCAATTAAAAACACTGGAATTGTAGATTTGCAGTAGGTGAATGTGCAAAGTAGACATACTAGGGTGCAAGGGAGAAAAATAAAAAAATAAATACATAAATAGAGTAGGGGATGAGGTAATTGTTTGGGCTATTTATAGATGGGCTYTGTACAGGTGCAGTGATCTGTGTGCTGCTCTGACAGCTGGTGCTTAAAGCTGGTGAGGGAGATAAGTGTTTCCAGTTTCAGAGATTGTTGTAGTTCGTTACAGTCATTGGCAGCAGAGAACTGGAAGGAGAGGCGGCCAAAGGAAGAATTGGCCCTGGGGGTGACCAGTGAAATACACCTGCTGGAGCGCACGCTATGGGTGGGTGCTGCTATGGTGACCAGCGAGCTGAGATAAGGCGGGACTTTACCTAGCAGGGTCTTGTAGATGACCTGGAACCAGTGGGTTTGGCGACGAGTATGAAGCGAGGGCCAGCCAACGAGAGCGTACAGGTCGCAGTGGTGGGTAGTATATGGGGCTTTGGTGACAAAACGGATGGCACTGTGATAGACTGCATCCAATTTGTTGAGTAGGGTGTTGGAGGCTATTTTGTAAATGACATCTCCGAAGTCGAGGATCGGTAGGATGGTCAGTTTTACGAGGGTATGTTTGGCAGCATGAGTGAAGGATGCTTTGTTNTTACGAGGGTATGTTTGGCAGCATGAGTGAAGGATGCTTTGTTGCAAAATAGGAAGCCAATTCTAGATTTAACTTTGGATTGGAGATGTTTGATGTGAGTCTGAGAGTTTACAGTCTAACCAGACACCTAGATATTTGTAGTTGTCCACATATTCTAAGTCAGAACCG
Organism: Salvelinus sp. IW2-2015; assembly: GCF_002910315.2. Classification (NCBI taxonomy): domain Eukaryota; kingdom Metazoa; phylum Chordata; class Actinopteri; order Salmoniformes; family Salmonidae; genus Salvelinus; species Salvelinus sp. IW2-2015. The sequence continues at coordinate 85,561 of NW_019944082.1, forward strand.
TCCAGAGTAGTGATGCTGGGCAGCGATCGGTTGAAGAGCATGCATTTAGTTTTACTTGTATTTAAGAGCAGTTGGAGGCTACGGAAGGAGAGTTGTATGGCATTGAAGCTCGTCTGGAGGGTAGTTAAAACTTCTTATGGATGAAATCGCGTTAACAGGATCGATATGACAACAGCCAGTGAAAGTGCAGGGCGCCAAATTCAAACAACAGAAATCTCATAATTAAAATCCGTCAAACATACAAGTATTATACACCATTTTAAAGATAATCCCACCACAGTGTCCGATTTCAAAAAGGCTTTACGACGAAAGCATACCATGCGATGTTAGGTCAGCGCCAAGTCACAGAAAAACACTGCCATTTTTCCAGCCAAAGATAGCAGTCACAAAAAGCAGAAATAGAGATAAAATTGAGATAAAATCATCAGATGACACTCATAGGACTTCATGTTAACGATACATGTATGTTTTGTTTGATAAAGTTCATATTTATATCCAAAAATCGCAGTTTACATTGGTGCGTTATGTTCAGTTGTCACGGCTGTTGAAGGATGAGGACCAAGGTGCAGCGTGGTGAGCGTACGTTTGACTTTATTTAAGAATGACGCAGACAAAAAACAATAAACCATACAAAAGAAACCGTGAAGCTAAAGGCTATAGTGCCAACAAACAAAGACAACTTCCCACAAAGAACGGTGGGAAAAAAGCTACCTAAGTACGGTTCCCAATCAGAAACAACGATAGACAGCTGTCCCTGATTGAGAACCATACCCGGCCAAAACATAGAAATAGAAAATCATAGAAACACAAAACATAGAATGCCCACCCCAACTCACGCCCTGACCAAACTAAAATAGAGACATAAAAAGGATCTCTAAGGTCAGGGCGTGACATCAGTAATGTTTTGTTTCCAAAACACCCGGTGATTTTGCAGAGAGCAACATCAATTTACAGAAATACTCATCATAAATGTTGATGAAAATACAAGTGTTATACATGGAATTAAATATATACTTCTCCTTAATGCAACCACTGTGTCAGATTTCAAAAAAGCTTTACGGAAAAAGCACACCATGCAATAATCTGAGTACAGCAGAGACCAAAACAAGCCATACAGATACCCGCCATGTTGTGGAGTCAACAGAAGTCCGAAATAGCATTATAAATATTCACTTACCTTTGATGATCTTCATCGGAATGCACTCCCAGGAATCCCGGTTCCACAATAAATGTTTGTTTTGTTCGATAAAGTCCATAATTTATGTCCAAATACCCCCTTTTTGTTCGCGCGTTTAGTTCACAAATCCAAATTCAAGAGGTGCAGGCACTTAGTCCAGACGAAAAGTCAAAAAATGTATATTACAGTTTGTAGAAACATGTCAAACGATGTATAGAATCAATATTTAGGATGTTTTTAACATAAATCTTCATAATAATCATAATATCATAGTATCATTGTATCATAGTATCATTGTATCATTGTATCATAATATCATAGTATCATTGTATCATAGTATCATTGTATCATAGTATCATTGCATCATAGTATCATAATATCATAATATCATTGTAGATTGTTCATTGTATCATTGTATCATTGTTTCATAATATCATAGTATCATTGTATCATTGTATCATTGTATCATTGTATCATTGTATCATTGTATCATAATATAATAGTATCATGGTATCATAGTATCATTGCATCATTGTATCTTCATCCTAACCTTGGCAAACATGCGTAGAGTACACACAGAGTGCATTACTCACACCCACCTTGTAAAGCACTCACACACACACACACAATGTAATCAGTCAGATTTATTTAGCAAACTGAGTCAGGGAAGAGAGAGCAGTATTACTGGGTTTAGTGTTGGTATATAATCTGTATTTAATGTAGTTATGGTGTGACTGGGATGCAGTATAAATCATCATTAGAACAGACTGGGGGTCCCAGGTTCAACAGCAACCTGATTAGCTGCCTTTTAACGTGATGTAACATCAC
>NW_019944083.1:0-10413 GCF_002910315.2 Salvelinus sp. IW2-2015
GGCAGGCCTGTGAAGAAAAAGACAATACATACTTGGTAGCCACATTCAGCCCCTGGCAGCCTGTGGAAGAGAAGGACCAATACATACTGTAACTCATTTAACCCATTATCTAGCTGCCGCTTCAAGACGTTCGGACCTCTTGGTGGAACGTCTTGAAGGTGTTGGGTTGACAGTCGCTCCACCCGGGTTTGAATCCCGTTAGGAGCTACCCCCCCCCGTATTCACTACAATACATGAAGTAAAGTTGAACAAAAAATAGGTTAAATACTTGTTCGATATTGACATGATTTTAAAGTCTTCGTTCCAAATGGCACCCTATTCCCATAGGGTGCACTAATTTTGACCAGAGTCCATAGGGTGCCATAGGGCTCTGGTCAAAAGTAGTGCACTATATAGAGAATAGGGTGCCATTTGGGACATAATCATACAGTAACCATACCTGCAGGTCCACAGGGAGGAACAGCAGGGAGTCGTACACCTTACACTGCATCTAATGTTGGCTTGTCTACAGCAGTTCATCCACAGGCCCTCCCAGAGCGTCTTCGTGACGATGATGTTCTCTCCGATGAAGGCTGTCACCTCCCATCAAAGCCATCAGACCCACCAGGCCCACGCACAGCGTTGCGATCTCCTACACCCTGTATCATCACGCCGTCCGCTACCAGGGTCCAAACAAACTATCTTGGTCCAAACAAACTATCTAGGTCTAAAGAAACTATCTTGGTCCACACAAACTATCTTGGTCCACACAAACTATCTTGGTCCACACAAACTATCTTGGTCCACACAAACTATCTTGGTCCACACAAACTATCTTGGCCCACACAAACTATCTTGGCCCACACAAACTATCTTGGTCCACACAAACTATCTTGGTCCACACAAACTATCTTGGCCCACACAAACTATCTTGGTCCACACAAACTATCAGGGTCCAAACAAACTCCCAAAGTCTTCCTGACAAAGAAACAATGATAGCTCACTCCAAAATCTACTTTTCTCAGACGTTTTCAGACCTCAGAAATTGTCTAAGTATGAGATTGGTCCATGTCCCCATACAACGTCCCACAACAAATAAACTCTGTAGGGATTGAGTAGTGTCGTCTGAGGCAGAGGCAACCTGTGCTGTTCTCAGTTTTATGGTGAAGTGTGAGACAGACAAATAGATCACGGCCCTGGGTCTGAACTCCTCCCTGTGCAACTGGGTCCTGGACTTCCTGATGGGCCAACCCCCAAGTGGTGAAGGTAGGCAACATTACCTCCTCGACACTGATCCTCAACAAGGGTGCATCCTCAATCCCCTTCCTGTATTACCCACGACTGCATGGCCTCACACAGTTCCAGCTCCATCAGTCCGCTGACGATACGATAGCAGAAGGCCTGATTACCAACAACGACAAGACAGCCTACAGGGAGGAGGTAGGCACTCTGACGGTGTGGTGCCAGGTACAACAACCTCTCCCGTAACATCAGCAAAACAATGGAGCTGATTGTGGACTCTAGGAAGAACCAGGCTGGACACGCCCCCCATCCTCATCAACGGGGCTGCCGTGGAGACGGTCAAATAACTTCTACGGCGTACACATCTCGGAGAAGCTGAAATGGTCAAACCACACGGGTACCGTGGTGAAGAAGGCACATCTGGCCTGTCCCCGATGGACCCTCACAGTCTGCTACCATTATGATGTATATAGTTCAATCATCACTGATACCATTATGATGTACATTAGTTCTATTCATCACTGATACCATTATGATGTATATAGTTCTATTCATCACTGATACCATTATGATGTAATATGTCTATTCATCACTGATACCATTATGATGTACATAGTTCTATTCATCACTGATACCATTATGATGTATATATTCTATTCATCACTGATACCATTATGATGTATATAGTTCTAATTCATCACTGATACCATTATGATGATATAGTTCTATTCATTCACTGATACCATTATGATGTATATAGTTCTATTCAATACTGCCACCATTATGATGTTATAGTTCTATTAATCACTGTACTATGTGTATATAGTTCTATTCATCACTGATACCATTATGATGTATATAGTTCTATTCATCACTGATACCATTATGATGTATATAGTTCTATTCATCACTGATACCATTATGATTGTATATAGTTCTATTCATCACTGATACCATTATGATGTATAGTTTCTATTCATCACTGCTACCATTATGATGTATATAGTTCTATCATCACTGATACCATTATGATGATATAGTTCTATTCATCACTAATACCATTATATGTATATAGTTCTATTCATCACTGCTACCATTATTGATGTATATAGTTCTATTCATCACTGCTACCATTATGTGTATAGTTCTATTCATCACTGCCACCATTATGATGTATAGTTTATTCATCACTGCACCATTATGATGTATAGTTCTATTCATCACTGCTACGCATTATGATGTATATAGTTTCTATTCATCACTGATACCATTATGATGTATTATAGTTTATTCATCACTATACCATTAGATGTATATAGTTCTATTCATCACTGCCACCATTATGATGTATATAGTTCTATTCATCATGTCACCATTGATGCTATATAGCTTATTCATCACCTACCATTATGAGTTATATAGTTCTATTCATCACTGCTATTACCATTATGATGTATATAGTTCTTATTCATCACTGCATACCATTATGATGTATATAGTTCTATTCATCACTGATATTCATTATGATGTATATAGTTCTATTCATCACTGCACCATTATGATGTATACAGTTCTATTCATCACTGCACCATTATGATGATATAGTTCTATTCATCACTGCTACATTATGATTAATAATTATATTTCATCACTGCTACCATTATGGATGTATATAGTTCTATTCAGCACATGATACCATTATGATGTATAGCTTCTATTCATCACTGCTACCATTATGATGTATTATAGTTCTATTCATCACTGATACCCTTTGATGTATAGTCATATGCACACTGCTACCATTATATTATAGTTCTATTCATCACTACCATTAGATGATAGTTCTATTCATCACTGCTACCATTATGATGTTATAGTTATATTCATCACTGATACCATTATGATGTATATAGTTATATTCATCACTGATACCATTATGATGTATATAGTTCTATTCATCACTGATACCATTATGATGTCATAGTTCTATTTCATCACTGATACCATTATGATGTTATAGTTTATTCATCACTGATACCATTATGATGTATATGTTTTTCATCACTGATACCATATGATGTATATAGTTCTATTCATCACTGATACCATTATGATGTATATAGTTTTATTCATCACTGATACCATTATGATGTATATAGTTCTATTCATCACTGATACCATTATGATGTATATAGTTCTATTCATCACTGAATACCATTAGATTTATTATAGTTCTATTCTACTGATACCCTTATGAATGTATATAGTTCTATTCATCACTGATTACCATTATGATGTATATAGTTCTATTCATCACTGCACCATTATGATGTATATAGTTCTATTCTCACTGATATCATTATATGTATATATTCTATCATCACTTGCCCATTTATGATGTATACAGTTCTATTCATCACTGACCACATTATGATGTATATAGTTCTATTCATCACTGCTACCATTATGATGTATATAATATATTCATCACATGTACCATTATGATGTATATAGTTCTATTCAGCACTGATACCATTATGATGTATAGTCTATTCATCACTGCTACCATTATGAATGTATATAGTTCTATTCATCACTGATCCCTTATGATGTATTAGTCATATGCATCACATGCTACCATTATGATGTATAGTTCTATTCATCACTGCCACCATTATGATGTATATGTTCTATTCATCACTGCTACCATTATGATGTATATAGTTATATTCATCACTGATACCATTATGATGTATATAGTTCTATTCATCACTGATACCATTATGATGTATATAGTTCTATTCATCAACTGATACCATTATGATGTACATAGTTCTATTCATCACTGATACCAATTATGATGTATATAGTGTACTATTCATCACTGATACCATTATGATGTTATATTCTATTCATCACTGATACCATTATGATGTATATAGTTCTATTCATCACTGATACCATTATGATGTATATAGTTTATTCATCACTGATACCATTTATGAATGTATATAGTTCTATTCATCACTGATACCATTATGATGTATATAGTTCTATTCATGCACTGATACCATTATGATGTATATAGGTTCTATTCATCACTGATACCCTTATGATGTATATAGTTCTATTCATCACTGATACCATTATGATGTATATAGTTCTATTCATCACTGTATACCATTATGATGTATATAGTTCTATTCATCACTGATACCATTAGATGTATATAGTTCTATTCATCACTGATACCCTTATGATGATATAGTTCATTCATCCACTGGATACCATTTATGATGTATCATAGTTCTATTCTCACTGATAACCATTATGATGTATATAGTTCTATTCATCACTGATACCTTATGATGTATATAGTTCTTATTCATCACTGATACCCTTATTGATGATTAAGTTCTATTCATCACTGATACCATTATTGATGTTATATAGTTCTATTCATCATGATACCATTATGATGTATATAGTTCTATTTCATCACTGATACCATTATGATGTATATAGTTCTATTCATCACTGATACCATTATGATGTTATATAGTTCTATTCATCACTGCTACCATTATGATGTATATAGTTCTATCATCACTGATACCCTAGATGTATATAGTTCTATCATCACTGATTACCCTTATGATGTATATAGTTCTATTTTGTTGTGTTTTTCATGATCATTTTCATTGTTTTATTTCACTTAGTCCTTGCATGTGGAGCTCAGAGCCTAAGATTGTACGTGTACACTGAAATCACACCTGCAACCCTGTACATGTGACAATTAAACACTATGAATATCTGAATCACCTGTTTTTTCACTGTTAACCTATAGCCTTGGATAGACTGCTGTAGTGCCCCATAGCCTGTTTTAGCGTCGCCATTGAGGACTTTAGACATTTTGAAGTAGTCAACTGGGTGGGTCTTCCAATGGGTTAAGAAAGAATCACATAATTCCTAATTCCATTCAGCTCATCTGGAGGGATCAGCCAATGAACAATACTCCTGAGCGAACATTCCATACCAGCAGGTGGCGGTATATCACCAACTTTGGCTTTAYATCTGTTCAGACAACACAAAACTCAAAGTAGAAGAAGAAGAAATTGACTACTTTAAAATGGAGAAAGCCCTCAATGGTGCTGCCCGTGCTGTCACAGAAGCCATTGGATGGCACAGATGCAAAATAAACCTCTTTCTACCTCTATGAATTATCACAAGCTATTAGGCTATGTAGCTATTTCACCACCTCTCCGTAGTTTCACTTCACAATGAAACGGAAAGCTTTTCACAAAATGCGTCTTTTCCTTATGTACCACCAGTCTCTCCATTGTAAAAAATAAAACAGGATGAATACATGAGGTTATCAATGTCTCATTTAATCAGTAATGTGTCAATCATAAGTCTTACATTGCTTCTGAAGGTATTCACTTTTATATACATTAGCTTGCACCAGGTAATGAAACATCAATGAGTAATTCAGGAAAAAACTTGTTCGTATTCCAGAGGCTGAAAGACTTATCTCAACTTAATTGAAACGAATAACGTTTTTAAATTCATTTGAAATTAAATAACTTTTATTAACATATTCAGCTTTTACCGTCAATTAAAATTTCAAAATCCTGCTACAACGCTGACCTAGGGATTGAACCCAGCCCTAGTTCTTAGTCCGTTATGCTCTGTTTGCTTTGACAGAAGTCCTCTGTTCTACCCTATTGCTTCTGGGTCCACACCTTCAACAACCAGCCTTGTATTTACTTCCATTAGTCCTTACCATCAAGCTGTCAACACAGAGAGGAGGTGTCCCAAATGGCACCCTATTCCCTACATAGTGCACTACTTTTGGCCAGGGCCCTGGACAAAAGTAGTGCACTATGTGTAGAGAATAGGATGCCGCAGGGGATAATGTTACAAAACGATACCGTCCTTGTTGGTCTACTCCCAAACATGACAAAATGGCAGTAACAACACAGGCGTTTTTAACACAACCAGGACTGTCTTGTAGTTTGTTGATGTTGTCAGGGGGACCGTTGTCAAGGGGGACTTTTGGGACACATCGATAATTGCACTCCTCCTACTCCTTGAACCCCCAAGATTGCTATTTTTCGCTCCCTCTCCCCGATTTCCCCGTTCGTCTCGAAAAGTAGGTCGCAGTATATTTCTTCTCGCTGTGAAATGTTGGTTTTTCTCCTCCTCAGTATGGCCAAAAGTGTAGAACCAGTGGACTTCAGTACTGCCAGCCTGACGTGTTTCGGCACTGATGTCAGAATGTGTTGTCTGAATCTTGGGCTAGGCGGTGACGCTGGGATGCTTTAAGTTAGATCTGGCGCCTTGAAGTTGATCTGTTGAACATCTTGGTGTCCTGCTGTAGCAAACAGATGGGCATGGCCGCCTTGATAGGCAGGGTGAGCCTCTGCCTATGTTGGTTGTTTGCCCCTGCTCAGCATGTCGTCCCAAATAGGTGTCGTATACCCATCTCTCTCTGGTCCCGGCTTGGTAATGACCTTCAGGCTCGTAATTTTGCTAGAGTCAGGAGCATTGCTTTGAAGCAATACTTGGGCTCATTAGGAGATTTTTAACTGAATATGGCAATGAGGGTTTGTTGGGTCAGTTTCAGCTTGTGAACCATATAATCTATGGAAGACTGGCAGGTCACGAGCAGACAGATGCTGAGGGCACTCTTTCTCAATTTTGCATAGTTTTATTCCCTACATTATGCTCGGTGGGGATGACCGCGCTCTCGAGGCAAAACCTAGCACACGGGGCCCGCTATTCCTGTCCTGCACAAGGCAGGCACATCCAACCTGGACAAAAGTAGTTCCACATTGCCTTGAGGTCAGCTCCTGGATTGTGACAGGCTCGTTAAACTGTCGTTAGCTTAGAAGCAACAAACAGGCTATATGGGCATTGAGCCCAGGAGATTTAAGCTCCTGCACTGATGGCCTCGTGTTTGATAGCCAGTTCCATGTTTGTCTCTAGTTCCAGCAGGTCCGGCGAGCGTTGACATGAAGAGCGTGCATCAGACTGCTGTAATGAGTAGTAGGTGAACACAAGTGGTGAGAGACGCCCGCAGCTGTACTCCTTTTGCGAGTCAGGAACGTGAATTTACAAAACTTTAGGGATCATTCGCGTTCCCTCTGGAGTTGAGTCTGACTCCCAAAAAGCCATTGATCCAAGGGTACTATTGGGCTCCACGTAACGAACACACTATGTGCGTACTGCCTTTTTTAATACAACTTAAACCAAGGAGAGAACATGTGTGGTCCTCATGGAAGTTGAGTAGAGTTTGTTGATGTTGTCAGGGGGCGAAGTCTTTTTCACCCTTGAACTGCAGCTTCTTCAGGCCAAACGTAAGCTTAACTGATCGGCAATGCTCATTCTAGTGCCAGGAGCTTCACACTGTGCGTCACGCAGTCTGCTCTTCGTCGTGTCACCCACATCCTTACGATCAGGACATTCCATCGGCGAGGGTTTCAATTCCCTTGAGCCAAGCAGTAACGTCGTGCTTGCTTGTGTTGGTCTACCTCAGGCCCCTCGGAGACACCAAAGGGAGCGATTGAGTCAGTTGTTTCCAACCCCCAGGGGGTTCAGAAGGTAGTCATGAAGCTGCTTTACTTAATTTCATGGAATGCATTCTCGCGGCATCCACCAAGGTGAAAAATCCTGGCCTTGGGAAGCTTGTTAGAGGACACCTCCAGTTTGGATATGTAGTGGAACGTTTCAGTTCTTTGGTTCAATGGCTTGGGTCGGACTCTTCGCTTCACTCTGTTTTTTCACTAATGACCATATGCCTGATCCAGTCAGTTGGTTCAGTCACAGATGTCATGTGGCCATCGGCCTCATTACTTGTCCAGGTGGGCCTTCACAGCCACTTTTCATTGCAATGGGCACATTAACGAGAAGCACATAGACTGGAGTGACCAACTGTCATCCAAATTCAAAATGTTACCTCTCCAGGTACTGATTCAAACAGGGTCTGGTTGAACTACATCAGTCATATCTGTCTTAGTAGTTTCTTTGGAGTCCATGGATTCGGACCATGCTCCACGATGTGCAGGTCATTTGGTACGCGTAACTGCATCAGTTCCAGGCGTTCTCAAATGCTATAGCCTCATGAGAACGAGAGGATGGTTTACATGCTTTCACGATCTCAAACTCCAGCCTTGTATTTGTCTCCCCGCAATAACACAATTCGTCTTCCAAAGGTGCCCATAGAGCTCATTAGCTCTCCTGGGTAGCAGCTTAGTCTAGTATCGCTGGCAAGAGATGGTGTGGTCAGGTTCCAGATTGGATTTTGTCTTGTAGCTCATACGTTGCACGTAGCACCGAATCCAGTTGACATTGTTGGTTGCTTGTTTGTGTGTTTTTGTCACAAACAATTTCGTCACCCTCTTGAGTGTACAAACTCCCCAATGGGATTCATACATGTAAAATGTCACTATTCACTGTTACTTGATTCAATGTAGTGACATCATCAAACACAGTGAATTCTTGCCCTCAACTCATCCTTCTTTTGCTTTTGAGACACAACTTTTGGTCCAAAGTGATTATTAGTTCCACAAGTTCTGCATGTTGTCCATAGGCAGGGCAGTCTCTTTTGCGTCTTCGTGTGCATCTTCCACAGTATTTGCACGCTATGGGCTATCTTGTGTTCGCCATTCTGTTGCCGTGAAATTACTCTGCCGTTGATTGGGTTTGTCTGAATGTTTACCTTGGCAACAAGCGTGAACAGTCTCCGCGTCAGATGTGTGGCGGTTCCATTTATAATGCTCTCATTCTTTCATTGTTCAGTGACGACTTCGGCAGAGCGGACCCACGTTTCAATGAATTTACGTAGAGGTGTGATCGACCGATTGTGGAGTTTTCAACGCCAATTACAGATACCAATATTGGAGCACCAAAAAAAAAGCCGATATTATATATATATTTGTAATTAATGACAATACAACAATACTGACGGATGGAATACCAAGATGAGGGACCACTCTATATTTTTAGTTAGCTTCTAAAAGTATAATACATCAATAAAATCGAAGTTGGAGTCTCAGAATTAAAAATAATTAGAACAACATGTTTTGACACTATGAGGTGTTTAAATGAAGGATCGCCAAAAGACAATTGTCAAGAGGGGGATTCTTTGAGTTTCAGAGGGGGGAACGCCAGTGGTTGCAAAAGAAAGGGAGGAGAAGTAAAAGGCTGGCAAGTAGGGGGTCGGCGCATTGGGGGTGTGGAGCTAAAACAACAATCTAACGTTTTAAGTTCCTTTGCTCTAGAACATGAGAACATATGAAACGCTGGTGGTTCCTTTAACATGAAGTCTTCCAAGTATTACCCAGGTTTAATGACAGGTGTTAGTGTATGTTAGTAATAGTAGTTGAGGACTATTTCTCTCTATACTATTAATGGGTATTGCATATACTTTGACTGTTGGATGTTGCTAATAAGGCACTTTAGTATTGACCAGAATCTAATCCTCGGAGAGCCGTCTGATATGGCTTGAAGTCATGCATAATAACAGCTTGCTTGACAGCAAGTTGGGTACTAGACCGCCTGCTCTGAGAGCAAAAACGCAAAGGAAAGTGCTAGTTTGAATGAAATGTCATAATGAAGCGCCTGGCTGCATAGATGTCCACCCTTATCCTACTACACTCAGCCTCAGACTGGCAGCACACGACGTTCTCAAGATCATAGGACTACACTTCATATCTGTATAATCAACAATCAGGACAGAAATTGACGAGACCTTGATTTATGTTCGTCTAACTAATATGGTCCATACCAGGGAATACACTTTATTCATTTTTTAGAAGAGACAAATATATGATATTATAATAAAATGCTTTTCAATAGGGTGAATAAATACGGAAATCGGATCTTCCGTATTTTATCGTAAACGCCCTGGTGGGCCAGTACTGGCATACAAGGAGTCTAAAAATTGCGGCTTACATTTGCACCAATCACTTAATGATCGCTCATATCGGTGACTTTGTTTTATTCCAGTAAATATTCCCTAATGGATCTACACATAAATTCCTTCTGCGTGTCTGGCAAACATCTTCATGGTCAAAAGTTGAGTGTGTGCACTACAGACATAAGGCGAGCCAAAAGAATAACCGCGCTTTGGGACGCATACATGACAATTGCGCCAACTACTCTGTTACATGTATATGTATACACCAGACT
>NW_019944083.1:10438-12378 GCF_002910315.2 Salvelinus sp. IW2-2015
TCTTTGTCAAGACCGTTGTCCAAGGGGGATCTTTGTCAAGGGGACCTTGCCAAGAGGGGGGGGGGGAGGGGACACCAATGGAAGAAAGCCAGCCCTGTGTGCTGCTGTTCTCCATTATAAAAGCTACATATTATGTAACACCTAATGTAACTAAGGGGATATTATGTGTAAGAAACCTACATTTACTGCACAAAGCACACAACCACATCAACACAATTTGTAAATATATTTACACAAATAATCTTTAGGGGCGTCATTATAAAAACATGTGCTTATACACACCAATACAAAGTAAGTACAAATATGAAAACAAAGGATAATTTTTTTGGGGGGGGGGGATTAAGGTTCCCTCAAAGTATTCTCTTTCTGAGTTCACAGTTAATCTATTATAAGTGTATTTAGTATCTTTAAACAGCTTTCTTACAAACAAATCCGATAGACACGTTTTTTTTCTTCTCAACCGAAATGCATCTTATGATACTTTTACAATTAATCCTCTCTTTGTGAGTTTCACAGTGTATTACAATCATTTAGTCTCTTACTTTWTGCTGATATGCATCTTTTAACAACTAAAAGGCTTCTCTCAAACCGTACCCCATGAGAACACGTCAGTTTCTCCAGTCTGTATTAAAACACTAAGTCTCTTTCCCTCCCTTTAGTCTCAACACTCAGAGGTAAGCCACAGCGCTGCGTTCCGAGGGGTACCTGGAGGGGTAGTGGTTRGAGCCGGGGTAGCTGTAACTGGACAGCTGCCTCTGTAGAGGYTGKGGCTGGAGCTGGGGCTGGTACTGTGGCAGGTACTGTGTTTGAGGGGCGTAAGACATGTATTGGCTAGGGCTGTTCCTKGAGTACATGTACTTGTCTTGCCTTTTATCCTCTTTGACGTGACAGCAGCAGAACATGCAGCCGCCGGCGAAGAGGAAGGCAGAGGAGACCCATCCGATGTAGAGAGCYTCKCCCAGCTCCCTGCGCTGGGCGTCGATCARCAGGGGGTTGTAGAAGTCACGGATGATAGCGTGACCCGTCCAGGAGACTGGGATGATGATGCAAACGCAGGCCCCGAGGATCATGCTGCCAGCGATGATGAGHACCGTGCGTTTTGCCCGGTCGTTGTCCCGGATGCAGGCCGTGCACTGTAAACCCAGGATAGAGATGAGCAGCCCTACCGCTGCCAGGGCCAAGGCACAGCACATCAGACCCCTGGCCGCCTGCAGGTCTGGGGGCAGAGCCAGGAGGGAGTCGTACACTTTACACTGCATCCTGATGTTGGCCTGTCTAAAGCAATTCATCCACAGACCCTCGTAGCGCGTCTCGAACACGATGATGTTCTCGCCGATGAAAGCCGTCACGCGCCACATGGGCATCCCCGTGCTGGCAGCCGTCCCGATCAGACCGATGAGAGACAGCAACAAGCCAATGATCTCCAGAGCTGAGTTGGCCATGGTCCTCACTCTGTCCTGCCTAACTCACCTAGACCTAATAGTCAACAGGCCGAGGAGAGTCGCACTAGTGTCTGACTAACCAACCGAGTCAACAGGCTGAAGGGAGCGGCAGTAAGATCTGACTATAGTGAGGAGCTGCTTCCCTCCTTCCTCTCCGGAGAAGTTTTGCATCCCGTTGGAAGAAGAGAGGAGCTGATAGGTGTGCCCCTGTAAAGCCTCCTCCCTCCCTCTCTTCCACCTGGTCAGGACAGGTGAATGGGAGGGGACTGGGTCTGTTACTAGGAGACAGAATCCCTGGGGACAGGAAGTGTTGTTCTATTGTAACAGTAGATCTGGGAGCTGTAGGAGGAGGGGAAGGAGGAGAGTGAGTGAGTGAGTGAGTGAGTGAGTGAGTGAGTGAGTGAGTGAGTGAGTGAGTGAAGAGTATATATATGTAGCGCAGCGACAAGGAGCGAGACACGCAGGGCCAGGGGCACTTCACTCCCTCACTCCCGTCAT
>NW_019944083.1:14708-19199 GCF_002910315.2 Salvelinus sp. IW2-2015
AGCCCCTTGAATAAACAGTTGTGTTAGAAGAGAGAGACACACACACACACACACACACACACACACACACACAACACACACCACACACACACACACACACACCACACACACACACACACACACACACACACACACACACCACACACACACACACACACACACACACACACACACCACACAGTTTTTTTACACGGACTCTTCTTGCAATGCCTTTACCCACACACTGACTGGACTCTACCCACACACTGACTGGACTCTACCCACACACTGACTGGACTCTACCTACACACGACTGACTCTACACACACATGACTGGACTCTACCCACACACTGACGGCCGGACTCTAACCACACACTGACTGGACTCTACCCACACACTGACTGGACTCTACCCACACTGACTGGACTCTACCCACACACTGACTGGATCTACCCACACACTGACTAGACTCTACCCTCACACTGACTGGACTCTAGCTCAGTTTACTCTCCTGACTGGATCCTGTTTTACAAGGGACTGATCTTAGTGACTGATAGAGCTTTAAGAGTCTCCCAGGAATCTGCTGGGTATATGACCCAAAACAAAACACTATAGTACCCCATACATTACGTTTCAATTCACTTCCTGAATTAAACATCTATTAGACTCCATCTTCCTCTGCTACTATTGCTGTACTACGGTTTTGGGTATGAATCCATCTGTCTGTCTCTGTGTCTGTCTGTATCCTATTGGCTCAGGTGTTGTGAGCTCAGTGGTCATTCCTTTCTTTCTTCCCTGACATAGTACTCTCTGGTTAGATAGATTTGCATCATGGTTTGAATGTGTTTGGGTGAGTCATTCAGGACCAGTCTGGTTTAGCCTGTTGCGTTCAGGTACATTTCCAATGACAACAAAGATAGACTGGCGCATTCTAAACCTCGCATTCCACCAGAGAGGACAGGAACTGGTTGAGTGAGGAACAAGCCATTCTCTGACTACATAAAAGTAATGACTGGTTTTTGGTTAGGAGGATCGTAGATAACGTGTAATTAACCCGGAATGTTCATTTTAAAATCTTCAAATGGTTTAGATTTTTTTTTTTTAAGGAAAAAGTTATGTCGTTTTTTTATTGTGAACCAAATTGGCCTCAATTTAGGCCAGTGCTGTAAAAAACTGAAAACATAATTTAAACAAACCTTTTATTATGAAAATAGCAGGTAAACAAAAACAGGGGTTTGGTAAGTTGTTTGGTCAATATTAGTGGAAACTTGTGAAGTCCTTTTTGCTTAACCACATTATTCCACAGCTATTGGTCGGACAATATTTGCTCAATATTTGCACAATACACATAACTGACAAGTATATTTACACAATTAAACACATAACTCCCACCTACAGTTGAACACATAGACACACAACACATACAGGGAATATAGGTCTGCTTAATGATGTTCTCTCTCTCTYTGAACTAAATAATCAACGATTGGGCCATTTCCAGCAAGACACTTCTAGCCAGATCAGTGTCTATGTCTCTTCCTCCCCACTCTGACATTTCAACAACGCTTGGATCCAAAGAACTCAAATTAATTATATTCTATGTAACAATATGAGTTCTGTTTTATAAATTCKACTAAAATGAATTATATTCTATTTAAACAATATGAGTTCAGTTATATTTATTTGCACTTTTAATGCTTGGTTCCAAGCAGGCAAGGTAAGTCTCAAGTCCATGTTGTTCTGGGATGGGTTTCTCTCACATGTACTGGTTAGGAGCGTAGACCACAGATCCGGGTGGAGCTGAGTAGTTGGGTTGGTAGGAATATGGCTGGTATGCGTATGCTGAACCCTGCTGGTAGTTTACTCCAGGCTGGTAGTTCACTCCAGGCTGGTAGATGTACCCAGGCCCGTTGACCATCCTCTCCATCTCATCGTCTCCTACCCGGGGTGCGTGGCGACACAGCAGTATGACCCCAGCCACAAACAGCAGAGCAGAAGTCACCCATCCGATGTAGAGCGCCTCTCCCAGCTCCCTGCGCTGGGCGTCGATCAGCAGGGGGTTGTAGAAGTCACGGATGATCACGTTGGCCGTCCAAGAGACTGGGATGATGGTGGTGACACAACCCACGAGGAACAGGCATCCCCCGGTCACCAGGATGATGTGTTTGGTACGAGGCCGGTGGTCCACCACCTTGGTACACTTCATCCCCACGGCAGAGAGGATCAGAGCGATGGCAGACACAGCTACGGAGGAGCACATGAGGCCTCTGGCCGCCTGCAGGTCCGCAGGGAGGAACAGCAGAGAGTCGTACACCTTRCACTGCATCCTGATGTTGGCTTGTCTATAGCAGTTCATCCACAGGCCCTCCCAGCGCGTCTCCATGACGATGATGTTCTCCTGGATAAATGCTGTCACCTTCCACATGGGCAAGCCGGTCACCGCGGAGACACCGATCAGGCCGACGAATCCGAAGACCAGCGCCACGACCTCGCAGCAGACGGCCTCGGAGCGGGCCTGCTTCTCTACTTTCTTCTTCTCCTCGTACACTGAGTCCATGTACGACTTGGCTGCTTTCTCATCGTAGGCCGGGTCAAAGTAGGACTGAGGCGGCTTCCCGTAGACACTGTAAGCGGTGGCACTGCCCATGTAGGACCGGTCCATGTTGGCTGCCTGTCGGTTAGAGAAGCTACCGAGGACTGGCGTGTCACAACTCTCCTGCCTCTATCTCACCGCTGAACTAAATGAGAGGACAGGAGCCAGATGTCTAGGTGATACACTCTACAGAGAGTATGCTAACGATGCTACTCTTCTGGTTCAGGTGCTTTATGACATCAGATAAGTGAAGGACAGAGAAACTGGCCCTACTTGATTTTGACGACACAAACAAGTTGATTTTGAAAGCTGTTGAAACCAGATTTCACAGAGACAATGACTCTCCGAAGGAGTATAGTACGTGGATTATTCTGTGAATGTACTAAAGTGACGAAGCAGATTGTTACTGTTATTAATGAAGTAGGAACACAACAGTACGACTCAAAAAAAACTAAACAAGCAATGATTACATCACTTATTCTTACTAGAAGGTGTAACTAAAAAGTTAACAATACAAACAATCTTCTCAAATGCCCAGGAACTCATCATCATCATCATCATCATCATAGTAATTGATCAAGATCATTTCTATTGTCTAATAATGTTTGCTATACTTTTAACCACACAACCACTATGTCTCAAGCAACAACACAATCTAGTGAACAGGAGATATTAACTCTCTCCTCTCATCCTGTTGTGTGTGTGTGGTGTGTGTGTTGTGTGTGTGTGTGTGTGTGTGTGTGTGTGTGTGTGTGGTGTGTGGTGTGTGTGTGTGTGTGTGTGTGTGTGTTGTGTGTGTGTGTGTGTGGTGGTGTGTGTGTGTGTGTTGTGTGTGTGTGTGTGTGTGTGTGGTGTGTGTGTGTGTGTGAATCGCGGAAGGGAATGTGGTATCTCCTGCTGTGTATCTGCAGTGTTACACTGTTATACAGCGCTACTGTGTCGTACACCAAGGTACAACACATCGCTGTGATTAGGATGAACACTGTTCCTGAGTTCCTTGTTCCTTCCTTGTACCAAGGTACAACACATCGCTGTGATTAGGATGAACTGTGTCCTGAGTTCTTGTTTCATTCCTTGTACCATGGTACAACATCGCTGTGATTAGGATGAATCCTGTTCCTCTACAAGAGTATCACACATGTGTATTTAAGATGCACACAGGTTCGAGTCCTGTGCCCTCCTACCAAGGACAAACACATCCGGTGATAGCACTATGAATATAGCGATCCTGTTCTACACACCTGGTGGCATCGCTTGATAGGTAAACGTTCGGATTCTTTCTGTCCTTGTACCATGTTAAACACATGCGCTTGGTCGATTGGAAATAGAACACTGTTCTCTAGAGTTCCGTTGTTTCCTTTACTAAGGTACAACACATCGCTGTATAGGAATGAACCTGTTTCCTGATGTTCTTTGTTCAGTCCTTGTGACCGATGGTACAACACGATCGTGGTGTTAGGATGACCACTGTTCTAGAGTTCCTTGTCTCCTTGTACCAGGTACACACAATACACTGTCTGTGATTATTAGGATATGAAACCATGTTCTGAGTTCCTTGTTCACCATAATCTTGCTACCATGGTACAGACACATCGGTGATATAGGACAGAACCACTGTTCCTGAGTTCCTTGTCTTATAAAAAGCTCCTATTTGTACATGGTGAAAAAGAACACATGTGATGATTAGGATGGAACCCTGTTCCTGAGTTCTTGTTCACTAGATCTTAGTATCAAATGGTACAAAACACTGATGTGGATATAGGATGACAACACAATAGAAAAACAGAACAACACAAAAAAACTCCGTGATTAGAGGATGGAACAACTGATTAAACACAGACACAAGAAAATCTTTCAAAAAAAGTATTCAAAGTGATGGCAAGCACAGCATACCAGCAAATAAACATGTAGAAACAGAATG
>NW_019944083.1:25485-38581 GCF_002910315.2 Salvelinus sp. IW2-2015
CCTGTGTGGTGTTCCCTTCACAGGAAAAGTGTGGTGTTCCCTTCACAGGAAGAGTGTGTGTATACAAGCCAAGGGTACAGTTGTTGTTGTCAATAATTCAAGTTCTTAATGTGTAAAGTACTCAAATAAAATCAGAGCACTCTCTCCTCTGGCTCATGAGCTTTACCGGGGGCAAACTACCCCCCTCCAAGACACCTACAGCACCCGATGTCATTGCATCGTCTGTGGATCTATTGGGGCGGTAAGCAAATTGAAGTGGGTCTAGAGTGGCGGGTAAGGTAGAGGTGATATGATCCTTGACTAGTCTCTCAAAGCACTTCATGATAACAGAAGTGAGTGCTGCGGGGCGATAGTCATTAAGTTCTGGTATCTTTGCCTGCTTGGGTACAGGAACAATAGTAGCCATCTTGAAGCATATGGGGACAGCAGACTGAGATAAGGAGAGATTGAATATGCCCGTAAACACACCAGCCAGCTTGTCTACGCATGCTCTGAGGACGCGGCTAGGGATGCCGTCTCGGCGGGCAGCCTTGCGAGGGTTAACACGTTTAAATGTTTTACTCACGTCGGCCACGGAGAAGGAGAGGGGGGGCCGCAGTCCTTGGTAGCGGACCGTGAAGAAGAAGAATGTGTTTTAGCCTGTCCGGCGACGTGGCAGGTTTCCTTTTGTAGTCGGTGATTGTCTGTAGTACCTGCCTCATACAGTTGAAGTTGGARGTTTACATAAACTTAGTTGAAATGTATTTGACTAAGCTGTTTCACAATTCCTGACATTTAATCCTAGTAAAAATTCCTTGTCTTAGGTCAGTTAGGACCACCACTATATTTTAAGAATGTGAAATGTCAGAATAATAGTAGAGAGAATGATTAATTTCAGCTTTTATTCCTTTCATCACATTCCCAGTGGGTCAGAAGTTTACATACACTCAATTATTATTTGGTAGCATTGCCTTTAATTTGTTTAACTTACTCCCTGTAGTTATAGTCATGTTTATGTACCTGGTACTCCCTGTATATAGCCATGTTATTACCTGTACTCCCTGTATATAAGCCATGTTATTACCTGGTACTTCTGTATATATCATGTTATTACCTGGTACTCCCTGTATAATAGGCCATGTGATTTAACCAGTTGTACTCCCTGTATATAGCCATGTTATTACCTGGTACTCCTGTATATAGCCATGTTATTACCTGGTACTCCCTGATATAAGCCATGTTATTACCTGGTACTCCCTGTATATAGCCATGTTATTACCTGGTAATATCTGTATATAGCCATGTTATTACCTGGTATATCTGTATATAGCCATTTATTACCTGTACTACTGTTATAACCGTTTTTACCTGCGTACTCCCTGTATATAGCCATGTTATTACCTGGTACTCCCTGTATATAGCCATGTTTATTACCTGGGTACTCCCTGTATATAGTCATGTTATTACCTGGTACTCCCTGTATATAGCCATGTTATTACCTGGTACTCCCTGTATTATTAGCCATGTTATTACCTGTACTCCCTGTATATAGCCATGTTATTACCTGGTACTCCCTGTATATAGTCATGTTATTACCTGGTACTCCCTGTTATATATCATGTTATTACCTGGTAATATCTGTATATAGCCATGTTATTACCTGGTACTCCCTGATATACAAGTCATGTTATTACCTGGTACTTCCCTGTATATAGGCATGTTATTACCTGGTTAATATCTTGTATATAGCCATGTTATTACCTGGTACTCCCTGTATATAGCCATGTTAATTACCTGGTACTACCTGTATATAGCCATGTTATTACCTGGTAACTACCTGTATATAGCCATGTTATTACCTGGTACTCCCTGTATATAGCCATGTTATTACCTGGTACTCCCTGTGCTATATAGCCATGTTATTACCTGGTACTCCCTGTATATAGCCATGTTATTACCTGGTACTCCCTGTATATAGCCACTTTATTACCTGGTACTCCCTGTATATAGTCATGTTATTACCTGGTACTCCCTGTATATAGTCATGTATTACTGGTAATATCTGTATTAGCCATGTATTACCTGGTATCCTGTATATAGCCATGTTATTACCTGGTACTACTGTATATAGCCATGTTATTACCTGGTAACTACCCTGTATATAGCCATGTATTACCTTTGGCTACTCCTGTATATAGCCATGGTATTACCTGGTACTCTGTATATAGTCATGTTATTACCTGGTACTCCCTGTATATAGCCATGTTATTACCTGGTACTACCTGTATATAGCCATGTTATTACCTGGTACTCCCTGTATATAGCCAGTATTACCTGGTACTACCTGTATATACCATGTTATTACCTGTACTTCCCTGTATTATAGCCATGTTATTACCTGGTACTCCCTGCTGATATTAGTCATGTTATTAACCTGGTAATATCTGTATATAGTCATGTTATACCTGGTACTCCCTGTATATAGCCATGTTATTACCTGGTACTCCCTGTATATAGTCATGTTATTTACCTGGTAATATCTGTATATAGCCATGTTATTACCTTGGTACTCCCTGTATATAGCCATGTTATTACCTGGTACTCTCCTGTATATAGTCATGTTATTACCTGGTAATATCTGTATATAGCCATGTTATTACCTGGTACTCCCTGTATATAGCCATGTATTACCTGGTTACTCTGAATATAGCCATGTTATTACCTGGTACTCCCTGTATATAGTCATTTATTACCTGGTACTCCCTGTATATAGTCATGTTATTACCTGGTATTTCCTGTATATAGCCATGTTATTTACCTGGTACTCCCTGTATATAGCCATGGTATTACCTGGTACTCCCTGTATATAGCCATGTTATTAGCTGGTACTCCCTGTATATAGCCATGTTATACCTGGTACTCCTGTATATAGCCATGGTTATTACCTGGGTACTCCCTGTTATATAGCCATGTTATTACCTGGTACTCACTGTATATAGCCATGTTTATTACCTGCTACTCCCTGTATATAGTCGTGTTATTTTTCTACTTCCTGTATATAGTCATGTTATTTTCTACTCCCTGTATATAGTCGTTTATTTTTCTACTTCCTGTATATAGTCGTGTTATTTTCTACCCCTGTATATAGCTGTGTTATTCTACTTCCTGTATATAGCCATGGTATTTTCTACTTCCTGTATATAGCCATTTATTTTCTACTTCCTGTATATAGCCATGTTATTTTCTACTTCCTGTATATAGTCATGTTATTTTCTACTTCTTGTATATAGTCATGTTAATTTTTCTACTCCCTGTATATAGTCATGTTATTTTCTACTCCCTGTATATAGCCATGTTTATTTTCTACTCCTGTATATAGCCATGTTTATTTTCTACTTCTCTGTATATAGTCATGTTATTTTCTACTTCTTTGTATATAGTCATGTTATTTTCTACTCCCTGTATTATAGCCATGTTATTTTCTACTTCCTGTATATAGTCATGTTATTTTCTACTTCCTGTGGTATAGCCATGTTATTTTTTCCTCCCTGTATAAAGCCATGTTATTTTCTCACTTCCTGTATATAGTCATGTTATTTCTACTTCCTGTGTATAGCCATGTTATTTTTCCTTCCCTGTATAAAGCCATGTTATTGTCTACTCCTTGTATATAGCCATGTTATGTCTACTCCCTGTAAAATAATTCTTGTATGCCATCAGATCTTGGCTGATTCTTTTGAATTGCTACTCCACTGTATCTCTATACTGACATTTAGCTTGTTGATTGCCTTGTGGAGTGAATAACTACACTGTTTATATTCTGCCATATTCTGGGGATTAAATATAACTACAGTACAAGACCTCAGAAAAATAAATTGTAGACCTCCACAAAGTCTGGTTCATCCTTGGAGAAATTTCCAAACTCTTGAAGGTACCACGTTCATCTGTACAAACAATAGTACGCAAGTATAAACATCATGGGACCACGCAGCCGTCATACCGCTCAGGAAGGAGACCGTTCTGTCTCCTAGAGATGAACGTACTTTGGTGTGAAAAGTGCAAATCAATCACAGAACAACAGCAAAGACCTTGTGAAGATGCTGGAGGAAACAGGTACAAAATTATCTATATCCACAGTAAAACGAGTCCTATATCGACATAACCTGAAAGGCCGCTCAGCAAGGAAGAAGCCACTGCTCCGAAACCGCCATATAAAAGCCAGACTACGGTTTGCAACTGCACATGGGGACAAAGATCGTACTTTTTTGAGAAATGTCCTCTGGCCTGATGAAACAAAAATAGAACTGTTTGGCCATAATGGCAGCATCATGTTGTGGGGGTGCTTTGCTGCAGGAGGGACTGGTGCACTTCACAAAATAGATGACATCATGATGGAGGAAATTTATGTGGATATTTTTTGAAGCAACATCTCAAGAAATCAGTCAGGAAGTTAAAGCTTTGGTCGCAAATGGGTCTTCCAAATGAACAATGACCCCAAGCATACTTCCAATGTTGTAGCAAAATGGCTTAAGGACAACAAAGTCAAGGTATTTGAGTGGCCATCACAAAGCCCTGACCTCAAACCTCTCGAACATTTTGGGCAGAACTGAAAAAGCGTGTGCGAGCAAGGAGGCCTACAAACCTGACTCAGTTACACCAGCTCTGTCAGGAGGAATGGGCCAAAATTCACCCAATTTATTGTGTGGAAGCTTGTGGAAGGCTACCCGAAACGTTTGACCCAAGTTAAACAAATTAAAGGCAATGCTACCAAATAATAATGATGGTGTATGTAAACTTCTGACCCACTGGGAATGTGATGAAAGGAATAAAAGCTGAAATTAATCATTCTCTCTACTATTATTCTGACATTTCACATTCTTATAAAATATAGTGGTGGTCCTAACTGACCTAAGACAAGGAAATTTTTACTAGATTAAATGTCAGGAATTGTGAAACAGCTTAGTCAAATACATTTCAACTAAGTTTATGTAACCTCCAACTTCAACTGTATGAGCAGGTACTACAGACAATCACCGACTACAAAAAGGAAACCTGCCACGTCGCCGGACAGGCTAAAAACACATTCTTCTTCTTCACGGTCTGCTTACCAAGGACTGCGGCCCCCCTCTCCTTCTCCGTGGCCGACGTGAGAAAACATTTAAACGTGTTAACCCTCGCAAGGCTGCCCGCCGAGACGGCATCCCTAGCCGCGTCCTTCAGAGCATGCGTACGACAAGCTGGCTGGTGGGTTTACGGGCATATTCAATCTCTCCTTATCTCAGTCTGCTGTCCCCATATGCTTCAAGATGGCTACTATTGTTCCTGTACCCAAGCAGGCAAAGATACCAGAACTTAATGACTATCGCCCCGCAGCACTCACTTCTGTTATCATGAAGTGCTTTGAAGAGACTAGTCAAGGATCATATCACCTCTACCTTACCCGCCACTCTAGACCCACTTCAATTTGCTTACCGCCCCAATAGATCCACAGACGATGCAATGACATCGGGTGCTGTAGGTGTCTTGGAGGGGTAGTTTGCCCCGGTAAAGCTCATGAGCCAGAGGAGAGAGTGCTCTGATTTTATTTGAGTACTTTACACATTAAGAACTTGAATTATTGACAACAACAACTGTACCCTTGGCTTGTATAACACACACTCTTCCTGTGAAGGGAACACCACACTTTTCCTGTGAAGGGAACACCACACAGGAGTAATTAACTCTCTCTCTTCTCTCTCTTGTGTGTGTGTGTTGTGTGGTGTGTGTGTGTGTGTGTGTGTGTGTGTGTGTGTGTGTGTGTGTGTGTGTGTGTGTGTGTGTGTGTGTGTGTGTGTGTGTGGTGTGTGTGTGTGTGGTGTTGTGTGTGTGTGTGTGAATCGCGGAAGGAATTGTGGTATCCTCCTGCTGTGTATCTCTCAGTGTTACACTGTTATAAAGCGCTACTGTGTCGTACCAAGGTACAAACACATCGCTGTGATTAGGATGAACACTGTTTCCTGAGTTCCTTGTCCTTCCTTGTACCAAGGTACAACAACATGCTGTGATTAGGATGAACCCTGTTCCTGAGGTTCCTTGTTCATTCCGTGTACCATGGTACAACACATCGCTGTGATTAGGATGAACCCTGTTCCTGAGTTCCTTGTTCATTCCTGTACCATGGTACAACACATCGCTGTGATTAGGATGAACCCTGTTCTGGATTCCTTGTTCCTTCCTTGTTTTACTGTTTCTTTTCACTCTGATCTGATGTATTCACTAGATTGTGTTTGTTGCTTGAGACATTAGTGGTTGTGTGGGTTAAAAGTATAGCAAAACATTATTAGACAATAGAAATGATCTTGATCAATTACTATGATGATGATGATGATGATGATGAGTTCCTGGGCATTTGAGAAGATTGTTTGTATTGTTAACTTTTTATTACACCTTCTAGTAAGAATAAGTGATTAATCATTGCTTGTTAGTTTTTTTGAGTCGTACTGTTTTGTTTCCTACTTCATTAATAAACAGTAACAATCGCTTCGTCACTTTAGTACATTCACAGAATAATCCCACGTACTATACTCCTTTCGGGGAGTCATTGTCTCTGTGAAATCTGGTTTCAACAGCTTTCAAAATCAACTTGTTTGTGTCGTCAAAATCAAGTAGGGCCAGTTTCTCTGTCCTTCACTTATCTGATGTCATAAAGCACCTGAACCAGAAGAGTAGCTCGTTAGCATACTCTCTGTAGAGTGTATCACCTAGACATCTGGCTCCTGTCCTCTCATTTTAGTTCAGCGGTGAGATAGAGGCAGGAGATTGTGACACGCCAGTCCTCGGTAGCTTCTCTAACCGACAGGCAGCCAACATGGACCGGTCCCTACATGGGCAGTGCCACCGCTTACAGTGTCTACGGAAGCCGCCTCCAGTCCTACTTTGACCCGGCCTACGATGAGAAAAGCAGCCAAGTCGTACATGGACTCAGGTGTACGAGGAGAAGAAGAAAGTATGAGAAGCAGGCCCGCTCCGAGGGCCGTCTGCTGCGAGGTCGTGGCGCTGGTCTTCGGATTCGTCGGCCCTGTCGGTTGCTCCGCGGTGACCGGCTTGCCCATGTGGAAGGTGACAGCATTTATCCAGGAGAACATCATCGTTCATGGAGACGCGCTGGGAGGGCCTGTGGATGAACTGCTATAGACAAGCAACATCAGGATGCAGTGCAAGGTGTACGACTCTCTGCTGTCGCTCCCTGCGGACCTGCAGGCGGCCAGAGGCCTCATGGCTCCTCCGTAGCTGGTGTTGCCATCGGCTCTGATCCTCTCTGCCGTGGGATGAAGTGTACCAAGGTGGTGGACCACCGGCCGTCGTACCAAACACATCATCCTGGTGACCGGGGATGCCTGTTCCTCGTGGGTTGTGTCATCCACCCATCATCCAGTCTCTTGGACGGCCAACGTGATCATCCGTGACTTCTACAACCCCCTGCTGATCGACGCCCAGGCGCAGGGAGCTGGGAGAGGCGCTCTACATCGGGATGGGTGGACTTCTGCTCTGCTGTTTGTGGCTGGGGTCAACTTCGTGTGTCGCCACCACCCGGGTAGGAGACGATGAGATGGAGAGGATGGTCAACGGGCCTGGGCTACATTACCAGCCTGGAGTGAACTACCAGCCTGGAGTAAAACTACCAGCAGGGTTCAGCATACGCTATACCAGCCATATTCCTACCAACCCAAACTACTCAGCTCCACCCGGATACTGTGGTCTACGCTCCTAACCAGTAACATGTGAGAGAAACCCATCCAGAACAACATGGACTTGAGACTTGACCTTGACCTGCTTTGGAAACCAAGCATTAAAGAGTGCAAATAATATAACTGAACTCATATTTTTAAATAGAATATAATTCATTTTAGTAGAATTTATAAAACAGAACTCATATTGTTACATAGAATATAATTAATTTGAGTTCTTTGGATCCAAGCGTTGTTGAAATGTCAGAGTGGGAGGAAGAGACATAGACACTGGATCTGGCTAGAAGTGTCTTGCTGGAAATGGCCCAATCGTTGATTATTTAGTTCAGAGAGAGACGAGAACATCATTAAGCAGAGCCTATATTCCCTGTTATTGTGTTTGTGTCTAGTGTTGCAACTGTAGGTGGGAGTTAGGTGTTTAATTGTGTAAATATACTTGTCATTATGTTGTATTGTGCAAATATGAGCAAATATTGCCGACCAATAAGCTGTGGAATAATGTGGTTAGCAAAAAGGACTCTCACAATTTCCACTAATAAGTTGACCAAAAACAACTGGTACCCAAACCCCTGTTTTTGTTTACCTGCTATTTTCATAAATAAAGGTTTGTTTTAAATTTATGTTTTCAGTTTTTTACAGGCACTGCCTAAATTGAGGCCAATTTGTCACATATAACAAAACTTTTCCTTAAAAAAAAAAAAAGTCTAACACAATTTGAAGATTTTAAAATTGAACGCATTCCGCGGTTAAATTACACGTTATCTACGATCCTCCTAACCAAAAACCAGTCATTACTGTTTAGTAGTCAAGAATGGCTTGTTCCTCACTCAACCAGTTTCCTGTCCTCTCCTGGTGGAATGCGAGTTTAAAATGCGCCAGGTCTATCTTGTTGTTTTATCATGGAAATGTACCTGAACGCAACAGGCTAACCAGACTGGTCCTGAATGACTCACCCAACACATCTCAAAACCATGATGCAAATCTATCTAACCAAGAATACTATGTTCAGGGAAGAAAGAAAGGAATGACACTGAGGCTCACAAACACCTGCACATAGGATACAGACAGACACAGAGGACAGACAATTGGGATTCATACCAAAAACGTTATACAGTCAATAGTAGCGCCAGAGAAGATGGAGTCTAATAGATGTTAATTCAGGAAGTGAATTGAAAGCGTAATGTATTGGGTACTATAGTGTTTTGTTTTGGGTATGAATCCATCTGTCTGTCCCTCGTGTCTGTCATGAGTCCTATTGGCTCAGGTGATGTGGCCTCAGTGGTCATTCCTTTCTTTCTTCCCTGACCATAGTACTCTCTGGTTTAGACTAGGATTATGCATCATGGTTTTGAATGTGTTTGGGGTTGAGTCATTCAGGACCAGTCTGGTTTGCCTGTTTGCGTTCAGGTTACATTTCCAATGACAACAAAGATAGACTGGCGCATTCTAAAACCTCGCACTTCCACCAGAGAGAACAGGAACTGGGTTTGATAGTGGGAACAAGCCATTCTCTGACTACATAAAGTTAATGACTGGTTTTTGGTTAGGAGGAATCGTAATAACGTGTAATTAACCCGGGCAATGTGGCAATTTTAAAATCTTCAAAATTTTGTTTAGACTTTTTTTTTTTAAGGAAAAAGGTTTTTTTATTGTGAACCAAATTTTGGCCTCAATTTAGGCCAGTGCTTGAAAAAACTGAAAACATAATTTAAACAAAACCTTTTATTATGAAAAAATAGCAGGTAAACAAAAACAGGGGTTTTGGTAAGTTGTTTGGTCAATATTAGTGGAAACTTGTGAAGTCCTTTTTGCTTACACCACATTTATTCCACAGCTATTGGTCGGACAAATATTTGCGCTCAATATTTGTGCACCAATACACATAAAAAAAAATGACAAGTATTATTTACACAATCTAAAACACATAACTCCCACCTACAGTTGAACACATAGGACACACAAACAATATACAGGGAATATAAGGTCTGCTTAATGATGTCTCTCTTCTCTCTCTGAACTAAATAATAACGGAATTGGGCCATTCCAGCAAAGACACTTCTAGCCAGATCAGTGTCTATGTCTCTTCCTCCCCACTCTGACATTTCAACAACGCTTGGATCCAAAGAACTCAAATTAATTATATTCTATGTTAACAATATGAGTTCTGTTTTATAAATTCTACTAAAATGAATTATATTCTATTTAAACAATATGAGTTCAGTTATATTTATTTGCACTTTTAATGCTTGGTTCCAAGCAGGCCAAGGTAAGTCTCAAGTCCATGTTGTTCTGGGATGGGTTTCTCTCACATGTTTACTGGTTAGGAGCGTAGACCACAGATTCCGGGTGGGAGCTGAGTAGTTGGGTTGTAGGAATAATGGCTGTATGCGTATGCTGAACCCTGCTGGTAGTTTTACTCCAGGCTTGGAGTTCACTCCAGGCTGGTAGATGTACCCAGGCCCGTTGACCATCCTCTCCATCTCATCGTCTCCTACCCGGGTGCGTGGCGACACAGCAGTATGACCCCAGCCACTAAACAGCAGAGCAGAAGTCACCCATCCGATGTAGAGCGCCTCTCCCAGCTCCCTGCGCTGGCGTCGATCAGCAGGGGGTGTAGAAGTCACGGATGATCACGTTGGCCGTCCAAGAGGGCTGGGATGATGGTGTGACACAACCCACGAGGAACAGGCATCCCCCGGTCACCAGGATGATGCTGTTTGTGGTACGAGGCCGGTGGTCCACCACCTTGGTACACTTTCATCCCCACGGCAGAGAAGGATCAGAGCGGATGGCAGACACAGCTACGGAGGAGCACAATGAGGCCTCTGGCCGCCTGGCAGGTCGCAGGAGGAACAGCAGAGAGTCGTACACCTTGCACTGCATCCTGATGTTTGGCCTTGTCTATAGCAGTTCATCCACAGGCCCTCACCAGCGCGGTCTCCATTGACGATAGATGTTCTCCGGGATAAATGGCTGTCACCTTCCACATGGGCAAGCCCGGTCACCGCGGAGACACCGATCAGGCCGACGAATCCGAAGACCAGCGCACGACCTCGCAGCAGACGGCCTCGGAGCGGGCCTGCTTCTCTACTTTTCTTCTTCTCCTCGTTACACTGAGTCCATGTACGACTTGGCTGCTTTCTCATCGTAGGCCGGGTCAAAGTAGGACTGAGGCGGCTCCCGTAGACACTGTAAGCGGTGGCACTGCCCATGTAGGACCGGTCCATGTTGGGCTGCCTGCGGTTTAGAGAAGCTACGAGGACTGGCGTGTCACAACTCTCCTGCCTCTATCTCACCGCTGAACTAAATGAGAGGACAGGACCAGATTCTAGGTGAATACACTCTACAGAGAGTATGCTAACGATGCTACTCTTCTGGTTCAGGTGCTTTATGACATCAGATAAAAGTGAAGGACAGAGAAACTGGCCCTATTGATTTTGACGACACAAACAAGTTGATTTTGAAAGCTGTTGAAACCAGATTCACAGAGACAATGACTCTCCGAAGGAGTATAGTACGTGGATTATTCTGTGAATGTTACTAAAGTGACGAAGCAGATTGTTACTGTTATTTAATGAAGTAGGAACACAACAGTACGACTCAAAAAAAACTAAAACAAGCAATGATTACCATTCACTTATCTTACTAGAAGAGTGTAACTAAAAAGTTAACAATACAAACAATCTTCTCAAATGCCCAGGAACTCTATCATCATCATTCATCATCATTCTAGTAATTGATCAAGATCATTTTCTATTGTCTAAATAATGTTTGCTATACTTTTAACCACACAACCACTATGTCTCAAGCAACAACACAATCAGTGAATTACATTCAGATCAGATGAAAAGAAACAGTAAAAACAAGGAAGGGAACAAGGAAACTCAGGAACAGGTTCATCCTAATCACAGCGATGTGTTGTACCATGTGGTACAAGGAATGAACAAGGAACTCAGGAACAGGGTTCATCCTAATCACAGCGATGTGTTGTACCATGGTACAAGGAATGAACAAGGAACTCAGGAAACAGGGTTCATCCTAATCACAGCGATGTGTTGTACCTTGGTACAAGGAAGGAACAAGGAACTCAGGAACAGTGTTCATCCTAATCACAGCGATGTGTTGTACCTTGGTACGACACAGTAGCCGCTTATAACAGTGTGTAACACTGCAGGATACACAGCAGGAGATACCACGATCCCTTCCGCGACTTCAAACACACACCACACCACACACACACACACACACACACACACACACACACACACACACACACACACACACACACACACACACACACACACACACACACACCACACACACACACACACACACACACACACACACACACACACAGAGAGAGAGAGAGAGAGAGTTAATTACTCCTGTGTGGTGTTCCCTTCACAGGAAAAGTGTGGTGTTCCCTTCACAGGGATGAGT
Organism: Salvelinus sp. IW2-2015; assembly: GCF_002910315.2. Classification (NCBI taxonomy): domain Eukaryota; kingdom Metazoa; phylum Chordata; class Actinopteri; order Salmoniformes; family Salmonidae; genus Salvelinus; species Salvelinus sp. IW2-2015. The sequence goes on from NW_019944083.1 coordinate 37,632, forward strand.
GTGTGTATACAAGCCAAGGGTACAGTTGTTTGTCAATAATTCAAGTTCTTAATGTGTAAAGTACTCAAATAAAATCAGAGCACTCTCTCCTCGGCTCATGAGCTTTACCGGGGCAAACTACCCCCCTCCAAGACACCTACAGCACCCGATGTCATTGCATCGTCTGTGGATCTATTGGGGCGGTAAGCAAATTGAAGTGGGTCTAGAGGTGGCGGGTAAGGTAGAGGTGATATGATCCTTGACTAGTCTCTCAAAGCACTCATGAAACAGAAGTGAGTTGCTGCGGGGCGATAAGTTCATTAAGTTCTGGTATCTTTGCCTGCTTGGGTACAGGAACCAATAGTAGCCATCTTGAAGCATATGGGACAGCAGGACTGAGATAAGGAGAGATTGAATTATGCCGTAAACACACCAGCCAGCTTGTCTACGCATGCTCTGAGGACGCGGCTAGGGATTGCCGTCTCGGCGGCAGCCTTGCCGAGGTTAACACGTTTAAATGTTTTTACTCACGTCGCCACGGAGAAGGAGGAGGGGGGCCCAGTCCCTTGGTAGCGACCGTGAAGAAGAAGGAATTGTGTTTTAGCCTTCCGGCGACGTGGCAGGTTTCCTTTTGTAGTCGGTGATTGTCATGTAGGTACCTGCCTCATACAGTTGAAGTTGGAGGTTTACATAAAACTTAGTTGAAATGTATTGACTAAGCTGTTTCACAATTCCTGGACATTTAATCCTAGTAAAAATTCCTTTGTCTGGAGGGTCAGTTAGACCACCACTATATTTTTAAGGAATGTGAAATGTCAGAATAATAGTAGAGAGAATGATTAATTCAGCTTTTTGATTCCTTTCATCACATTCCCAGTTGTGGTCAGAACGTTTACATAACACTCAATTATGATTGGTAGATTCGTCCCTTATATATTGTGTTAACTTGGGTTCAAAACGTTTCGGGGTAA
>NW_019944083.1:38606-41801 GCF_002910315.2 Salvelinus sp. IW2-2015
GCCTTCCACAAGCTTCCCACAATAAATTGGGTGAATTTTGGCCCATTCCTCCTGACAGAGCTGGTGTAACTGAGTCAGGTTTGTAGGCCTCCTTGCTCGCACACGCTTTTTCAGTTCTGCCCACAAATGTTCGAGAGGTTTGAGGTCAGGGCTTTGTGATGGCCACTCAAATACCTTGACTTTGTTGTCCTTAAGCCATTTTGCTACAACATTGGAAGTATGCTTGGGGTCATTGTTCATTTGGAAGACCCATTTGCGACCAAGCTTTAACTTCCTGACTGATGTCTTGAGATGTTGCTTCAAAAATATCCACATAAATTTCCTCCATCATGATGTCATCTATTTTGTGAAGTGCACCAGTCCCTCCTGCAGCAAAGCACCCCCACAACATGATGCTGCCATTATGGCCAAACAGTTCTATTTTTGTTTCATCAGGCCAGAGGACATTTCTCAAAAAAGTACGATCTTTGTCCCCATGTGCAGTTGCAAACCGTAGTCTGGCTTTTATATGGCGGTTTCGGAGCAGTGGCTTCTTCCTTGCTGAGCGGCCTTTCAGGTTATGTCGATATAGGACTCGTTTTACTGTGGATATAGATAATTTTGTACCTGTTTCCTCCAGCATCTTCACAAGGTCCTTTGCTGTTGTTCTGTGATTGATTTGCACTTTTCACACCAAAGTACGTTCATCTCTAGGAGACAGAACGCGTCTCCTTCCTGAGCGGTATGACGGCTGCGTGGTCCCATGWTGTTTATACTTGYGTACTATTGTTTGTACAGATGAACGTGGTACCTTCAAGAGTTTGGAAATTTCTCCCAAGGATGAACCAGACTTGTGGAGGTCTACAATTTATTTTTCTGAGGTCTTGTACTGTAGTTATATTTAATCCCCAGAATATGGCAGAATATAAACAGTGTAGTTATTCACTCCACAAGGCAATCAAACAAGCTAAATGTCAGTATAGAGATACAGTGGAGTAGCAATTCAAAAGAAATCAGCCAAGATCTGATGGCATACAAGAATTATTTACAGGGAGTAGAACATAACATGGCTATATACAAGGAGTAGACAATAACATGGCTTTATACAGGGAGGAAAAAATAACATGGCTATACACAGGAAGTAGAAAATAACATGACTATATACAGGAAGTAGAAAATAACATGGTCGTGCTGAAGAAGTACAGCACTCCTGAAGTAATTCAAAGCCTCTCATTCTGAGGATTAGAGTCAGAATACCATTTTACAGTAGCTGGCAGGAGAAGAGGGGAGGGGGAGAGAGGAAGGAGGGAGAAGGAACGCGTAGAAGGGAATGGAGGGAGAGGGGAGAGCTGAGACAGCTCATTAGTAGGAAGGTACAGATTTAGAGAGGAGAGCAGTTCTAATATTAGAGGGGTGAGTAAAAGAGCTGCTCATGAAGTGTAGACCAACAGTGAAGGCTCCATCAACAACAGGTGTATCTACACACGCAGGGCACCGGGTAATACACGCTACACACGCAGGGCGACCCGGTGAATGACACGGCTACACACGCGGCGACCCGCCGGTAATGACACGGCTATTACACGCAGGAAGTACCGGGTAATGACACGGCTATATACAGGGAGTACCGGGTAATACACGGCTATATACAGGAGTACCGCGGTAAAACAGCTAATACAGGAGTACCGGGTAATAACACGGCTATATACAGGGAGTACCGGGTAATAACACGGCTATATACAGGAGTACCAGGTAATAACACGGCTATATACAGGGAGTACCGGTAATAACACGGCTATATACAGGGAGTACCGGTAATAACACGGCTATATACAGGAGTACCAGGTAATAACACGGCTATATACAGGGAGTACCAGGTAATAAACACGGCTATATACAGGGAGTACCAGGTAATAACAGGCTATATACAGGGAGTAACCAGGTAATAACAGGCTATATACAGGGAGTACCAGGTAATAACACGGCTATATAACAGGGAGTACCCAGGTAATAACACGGCTATATACAGGAGTACCAGGTAATAACACGGCTATATACAGGGAGTACCAGGTAATAACAGGCTATATACAGGAGTACCAGGTAATAACAGCTATATACAGGAGTACCAGGTAATAACAGGCTATATACAGGAGTACCAGGTAATAACACGGCTATATACAGGAGTACCAGGTAATAACATGGCTATATACAGGAGTACCAGGTAATAACACGGCTATATACAGGGAGTACCAGGTAATAACAGGCTATATACAGGGATAACCAGGTAATAACAGGCTATATACAGGTAGTACCAGTAATAACACGGCTATATACAGGGAGTACCAGGTAATAACACGCTATATACAGGGAGTACCAGGTAATAACAGGCTATATACAGGAGTACCAGGTAATAACAGGCTATATACAGGGAGTACCAGGTAATAACACGGCTATTACAGGAGTACACAGGTAATAACACGCTATATACAGGAGTACCAGGTAATAACACGCTATTATACAGGAAAGTACCAGGTAATAACAGGCTATATACAGGGAGTACCAGGTAATAACAGGCTATATACAAGGAGTACCAGGTAATACCACGGCTATATACAGGGAGTACCAGGTAATACACGGTGAGGTTCGGTATACAGGGACCAGGTAATACACGGCTATATACAGGGATACCAGGTGTAATACCACGGCTATATACAGGAGTACCAGGTAATACCACGGCTATATACAGGAGTACCAGTAATACACGGCTATATACAGGGAGTACCAGTTAAGTAGTACTAATGCGATACCGGTATACGACGGAATCATCTTACAGGGACAGTAATACATGCTAATACAGGGAGTACCAGTAATAACATGGCTATATACAGAGTTACCAGGTAATAACATGGCTATATACAGGAAGTACCAGGTAATAACATGGCTATATACAGGGACAGTACCAGGTAATAACATGCTATATACAGGGAGTACCAGGTAATAACATGGCTGTATAATAACAGGGAGTACCAGGTAATAACATGGCTATATACAGCGAGTACCAGGTAATAACATGGCTATATCAGAGGGAGTACCAGGTAATAAATGGCTATATACAGGAGTACCAGGTAATAACATGGCTATATACAGGCAGTACCAGGTAATAACATGGCTATATACAGGAGTACCAGGTAATAACATGGCTATATACAGGGAGTG
>NW_019944083.1:43410-54739 GCF_002910315.2 Salvelinus sp. IW2-2015
ATAACATGGCTTCTATACAGGCGAGGAAACAGTAATAAACATGGCTTACACAGGAAGTAGAAAATAACATGACTATATACACGGAAGATAGAAAAATAACATGGCTATATACAGGGAGTAGAAAAAATAACATGACTATATACAAGAAGTAGAAAATTAACATGACTAATACAGGAAAGTAGAAAATAACATGGCTATATACAGGGAGTAGAAAATAACATGGCTATATACAGGGAGTAGAAAATAACATGACTATATACAGGAGTAGAAAATAACATGACTATATACAAGAAGTACAGAAAAATAACATGACTATATACAGGAAGTAGAAAAAAACATGGCTATATACAGGAAGTAGAAAATAACATGGCTATATACAGGAAGTAGAAAATACCATGCTATATACAGGAAGTAGAAAATAACACAGCTATATACAGGGAGTAGAAAAAACACGACTATATACAGGAAGTAGAAATAACACGACTATATACAGGGAGTAGAAAAATAACATGACTATATACAGGAAGTAGAAAATAACACGACTATATACAGGGAAGTAGCAGGTAATAACATGGCTAATTACAGTGAGTACCAGGTAATAACATGGCTATATACAGGGAGTACCACGGTAATAACATGGCTATATACAGGAGTACCAGGTAATAACATGGCTATATACAGGGAGTACCAGTTAATAACATGGCTATATACAGGGAGTACCAGGTAATACATGGCTATATACAGGGAAGAGTACCAGTAATAACATGCTAATATACAGGAGTACCAGGTAATAACATGACTATTACAGGAGTACCAGGTAATAACATGACTATATACAGGGAGTACCAGTAATAACATGGCTATATCAGGAGTACCAGTAAACCATGGCTATATTACAGGGAGTACCAGGTAATAACATGGCTATATACAGGATATTACCAGGTAATAACATGACTATATACAGGGAGTACCAGTAATAACATGGCTATATACAGGGAAGTACCAGGTAATAACATGGCTATATACAGGATATTACCAGGTAATAACATGACTATATACAGGGAGTACCAGGTAATAACAGGCTATATACAGGGAGTACCAGGTAATAACATGCATATATACAGAATACCAGGTAATAACATGCTATATACAGGGAGTACCAGGTAATAACATGGCTATATACAGGAGTACCAGGTAATAACATGGCTATATACAGGTAGTACCAGGTAATAACATGGCTATATACAGGGAGTACCAGGTAATAACATGGCTATATACAGGAGTACCAGGTAATAACATGGTATATACAGGGCAGTACCAGGTAATAACATGGACTATATACGGAGTACCAGGTAATACCATGGCTATATACAGGGAGTACCAGGTAATAACATGGCTATATACAGGAGTACCAGGTAATAACATGGCTATATACAGGAGTACCAGGTAATAACATGGCTATATACAGGGAGTACCAGTAATAACATGGCTATATACAAGATACCAGGTAATAACATGACTATATACAGAGGAGTACCAGGTAATAACATGACTATAACAGGGAGTACCAGGTAATAACATGGCTATATACAGGGAGTACCAGGTAATAACATGGCTATATACAGGGAGTACCAGGTAATAACATGGCTATATACAGGGAGTACCAGGTAATAACATGGCTATATACAGGAGTACCAGGTAATAAACATGGCTATATACAGGAGTACCAGGTAATACATGGCTAATACAGGAGTACCAGGTAATAACATGGCTATATACAGGGAGTACCAGGTAAATACATGGCTATATACAGGATACCAGGAATAACTGGCTATATACAGGGAGTACCAGGTAATAACATCTATATACAGGGAGTACCAGGTAATAACATGGTATTACAGAATACCAGGTATAACATGACTATATACAGGGAAGTACCAGGTAATAACATGCATATACAGGGAGTACCAGGAATAACATGGCTATATACAGGGAGTACCAGGTAATAACATGGCTATATACAGGAGTACCAGGTAATAACATGGCTATATACAGCAGGGAGTACCAGGTAATAACATGACTATATACAGGGAGTACCAGGTAATAACATGGCATATACAGGAGTACCAGGTAATAACATGGCTATATACAGGGAGTACCAGGTAATAACATGGCTATATACAGGAGTACAAGGTAATAACATGGCTATATACAGATATTACCAGGTAAAACATGGCTATATACAGGAATACCAGGTAATAACATGGCTATATACAGGGAGTACCAGGTAATAACATGGCTATATACAGGGAGTACCAGGTAATAACATGGCTATATACAGGAGTACCAGGTAATAACATGGCTATATACAGGAGTACCGGTAATAACATGGCTATATACAGGGAGGACCAGTAATAACATGACTATTATACAGGAGTACCAGGTAATAACATGGCTATATACAGGAATACCAGGTAATAACATGGCTATATTACAGGAGTAACAGGTAATAACATGCTATATACAGGGAGTCCAGGTAATACCATGGCTATATACACAGGGAGTACCAGGTAATAACATGGCTATATACAGGGAGTACCAGGTAATAACATGGCTATATACAGGGAGTACCAGGTAATAACATGGCAGGTATTTTGTCAGCTGTTCGAGCACATTCAATCTTTTCTTGAACCAAGACGAAGTTCGGTAGCCAAAGACTACGCCCCTTTGTCGGTGATTGGTCAACAGTAGGGATTCTTCAATGAAGTGTTTGTTGTAATTCAACAACAAGACGACTAGTTAATGCAAATGTTTTTCCCCCCTTGTGAAATAACACACCCAACAGTTAGAAAAGGTAAGACATCCTCTGCAAAAACATCCAAAAATTACAGATTTCTTGAGTTTTCTTAGATTAATTCGGACTATTTTGAGGAAGTGTCCTTGTTGCTACAGGGTCTCAAGTGTGAAAAAATAATGGACTATTTTCTCTTGTTTTTTTTCGAGCAACGATATTTTAAGTATCCAAGCACAGACGTTTTCCCCTCGCTAGCCGAGATCTGCCAGGATCAACCAATCTGTCTGCTGACGCCTTGAGACACCTCAGTTCTATTGATGTAATGCAGCATGAAAGCTCGGTCTGTCACCCCCCTCCCCCATACACACCATGCTCTGCACAACACACTAATCACCACGTCTCCATGGCGTTGGATAAGTGTGTGTGTGTGTGTGTGTGTGTGTGTGTGTGTGTGTGTGTTCACACCAACAACAATGTGCTATCCTGGAGCCAAAGCTCACAGCTCCTACAAACTACAAATAAATGAACATCTTGTCTGTTCTCGGACTCCTGCCTGTCTAGTGACATGCATCAGAAACCATTTAAAGCACACGTGTAAAACTCATTCCACGGAGGGCAGAGTGTCTGTAGGTTTTCACTCTTCCCATTGATGACTTAAGGTGATTACTAATTAGTCAACTCCCCCTCACCTGGTTGTCCAGGTCTCAGTAAGGAACTCCCCTCACCTGGTTGTCTAGGTCTCAGTAAGGAACTCCCCTCACCTAGTGGTCCAGGTCTCAGTAAGGAACTCCCCCTCACCTAGTGGTCCAGGTCTCAGTAAGAAACTCCCCCTCACCTGGTGGTCCAGGTCTCAGTAAGCCCTCCCTCCTCCCGTGTTGTTGTGATAAGATTGGCTGTGACATCACCATCTAAACAAAGAACTGGCTGTGACATCACATCTGACAAAGACTGGCTGTGACATCACCCATCTAACAATGACTGGCTGTGAACTCACCCCATCTAGCAAAGACTGCTTGACTCACCTCTAACAAAGACTGGCTGTGAAACATCACCAATCTAAAAAGACTGGCTGTGAAATCACTCATCTAACAAAGACTGGCTGCTGACATCACCCATCTGAACAAAAGAACTGGCTGTGACATCACCCATCTGCAAAGAACTGGCTGTGACATCAACCCATCTCACAAAGACTGGCTGTTGAATCACCCATCTGACAAAGATGGCTGTGACATCACCATCTAACCAAAGACTGGCTGTGGACAATCACCCATCTGACAACGACCTGGCTGTACATCACCCATCTAACAAACGACTGGCTGTGGAAACATCACCCATTCGACAAAGACTGCTGTTCGACATCAGCCATCTAACATGACTGCTAAGACATCACAAATCTAACAAAGACTGGCTGTGACAGTCACCCATCTAACAAAGAACTGGCTGTGACATCACCATCTAACAATGACTGGCTGTGCTACCTAACAGATGCTGACATCCCAACAAAGACTGGCTGTGACATCACCCATCTAACAAAAACTGGCGTGTGACATCACCCATCTAACAAAGACTGGCTTACGACCATTCCCGCGGCATCCCCCTAACAAAAGACTGACTGTGACATCACCCATCTAAACAAAGGACGGCTGTGATATCACCCGTTGACTACAAAGGACTGGCTGTGACATCACCCATTAACAAACGACTGGCTGGTGACATCACCCATCTAAACCAAATGACTGCAGTGACAATCACACATCTAACAAAGACTGCCGTGACATCACCCATCTAACAATGACTGCTGTGACAATCACCCATCTAACAAAAGACTGCCGTGGCATCACCCCTTTAACAAAAACTGGCTGTGACATCACCCATCTAACAATGACTGGTGTGTGGCATCACCATCTAAACAAAGACTGGCTGTGACGTCACCCATCTAACATAGACTGGCTGTGACATCAACCATCTGAACAAGTACTAGCTGTGACAACACCCATACTGACAAAGACTGGCTGTGACATCACCAATCTGACAAAGACTGGCTGTGACATCTACCCATCTAACAATGACTGGCTGTGACCATCACCCATCTAACAATAGACTGGCTTGTGACACACCACTAAAAGACTGCATCTGAATCAAGCCACTGCGTACAATACATCTGAACAAACTGACTGTGAACATCACACCATTTAACAAAGACTGGCTGTGGACATCCCCATCTAACAAAGACTGACTGCTGACTCACCCATCTAACAAGACTGACTGTGACATCACCCATCTAACAAGACTTGGCTGTGACACCCCATCTAAACAAAGAATGGCTGTGACATCCCCCATCTAACAAAGACTGGCCTGTGACATTCACCTCATCTACAAAGACTGCGCTGTGACATCACCCATCTAACAAAAGACTGGCTGTGACATACCCATCTAACAAAGACTGACTGTTGACATCACCCATCTAACAAAGACTGGCTGTGAACATCCCCCATTCTAAAAAGGACTGACTGTGACATCACCCATCTAACCAAAGACTGGCTGTGATATCACCGTCTAACAAAGACTGGCTGTGACATCACCATCTAACAAAGACTGGCTGTGACATCACCCATCGTAACACAAAGACTGGCTGTGACATCCCCCCAATTCTAACAAAGACTGGCTGTGACATCACCGCCATCTAACAAAGATGGCTGTGACAGTACCCAATCATGACAAAAGACTGGCTGTGACATAAGCCATCAACAAAGACTGGAGTTGTGACATCACCCATATCTGACAAAGACTGGCCGTGACATCCCCCATCTAAACAAAGACATGACTGTGACATCACACCATCTAACAGACTGGCCTGTGATAGTCACCCGTCTAACAAAGACGGCTGCTGACATCCACCCATCTAACAAAAGACTGCTGGTGACATCACCCCATCTGACAAAGACTGCGGCTTGTGACATCACCCATCTGACAAAGCACTTGGCTGTGACATCACCCATCTAACAAAGACTGGCTGTGACATCACCCATCTGACAAACTGGCTGGACATCACACATCTAACAAAAACTGCCGTGACATCACCCATCTAAACAATACTAGGCTTGTGGGGGCATCACCCATCTAACAAAGACTGGCCGTGGCATCACCCATTTAACAAAAACTGGCATGTGACATCACCCTACTAACATGACTGGTTGTGGCATCAACCCATCCTAAAAAGACTGGCTGTGACCATCACCCCATCTGACAAAGACTGGCTGTGGGACATCACCCATCCTAAAATGACTGGGCTGTGACATCACCATCTAACAATGACTGGTTTGTGGCATCACCCATACTACAAAGACGGCTTGTGACATCACCCTCTGACAAAGACTGGCTGGGACATACCCATCTACAATGACTGGCTTGTGGACATCACCCATCTAACTAACAAAGACTGGCTGTGACATCACCCATTACAAAGACTGACTGTGACCAAATCACCCATTTAACAAACGACTGGCTGTGACAAATCCCCCATCTAACAAAGACGGCTGTGAACAGTCACCCTCTAACAAAGACTGGCTGATGACCACCCATCTAACAAGCACTGACTGGTGACATCACCTGTCTAACAAAGTCTAGAGTGACATCACACATCTAAAAAGTCTGGCTGTGGACATCACCCATCTAACACAAAGACTGGCTGTGACTAATCACCCCATCTAACAAAGATGGCTGTGACATCACCTGTCTAACATAAGATCTAGATGTGACATCACCCATCTAACAAAGTCTGGATTGTGACATCACCATCTAGCACAAAGACTGGCTTGACATCAACCCATCTAACAAAGACTGGCTGCTGACATCAACCTGTTAACAAAGACTGGCGTTGACATCACCCATCTAACAAAAGACTGGCTGTGACATCACCCATCTCAACAAAGACTGCCTGTTGACAGTCCCCCATCAAACAATGACCTGGCTGTGGACCATCACCCATCTAACAAAGACTGGCGTTGACATCACCCATCTAACAAAGACTGCTGTGACATCACCCATCTAACAAGACTGGCTGTGACATCGACCCACTCTAACAACCCATCTAACAAAGGGGACTTTGAGGCTGTGACATCAACCCATCTAACAAAGACTGGCTGTGACATCACCCATCTAACAAAGACTGGCTTGACATCACCCATCTAACAAAGACTGCTGTGACATCCCCATCTAACAGATAGACTGGCTGTGCTCTGGGACATCACCCATCTAACAATGACTGGCTGTGACATCACCCATCTAACAAAGACTGGCTGTGACATCACCTGTCTAACAAAGACTGGCTGTGACATCACCCATCTAACAAAGACTGGTCTGTGACATCACCCGATCTAACAAAGACTGGCTGTGACATCCCCATTAACAATGACTGCTTGACATCCCCATCTAACATAGACTGGCTGTAACATCACCCGTCTAACAAAGACTGGCTGTGACATGACCCGTCTAACAATGACTGACTTGTGACATCCCCCATCTAACATAGACTGCTGTAACATCACCCGTCTAACAAAGTCTGGCTGTGTGTGCTACTGAAAGAGATGTCTAGTTAACATGTTACCTGAACCTGGTTGTATTGCCTTTAAGCTACAGCTGCTGCCCTCTTTAGTAATTTTGGCATTGGTTTAATGACAGCAGCAGTCCCTCTCCCTCCTCCACTGGGACTTTCCAACTGGGGCTCAACTGAAGGTTGTGTTTCTCAGATCAGATCAGGTTGGAAAGGTTGTTTATTTACGATCCAGGGAACCAGGGACGTTGCCATGGTAACCTTCATATCACGCTGTTGGAAGACAGATGCCCCGCTAGAACCTGCTCCCTCCTCCCTCCCTCCCTCCCTCCCCTCCTCCCTCCCTCCCTCCCTCCCTCCTCCCTCCTCCCATCACCCCTCCCTCCCTCCCTCACCCTCCCATCACCCCTCCCACCCTCCCTCCCTCCGCATCACCCCTCCCTCCCCTCCCTCACCCCTCCCATCACCCTTCCCTCCCTCCCTCACCCCTTCCCATCCACCCTCCCTCCCCCCTCCCTCACCCCTCCCTACCTCATCACATAAATATGTATGTTGTCTCTCGTCTTTTCACTGAACTGGCTAATCTCACTCTCTCTATCACCCTTTTCAGGTCCCTCCTCTCCTCTTCTTCTTCTCCTTTCCTTCCCCCTCTTCTCCTCCTCTTCTCCCCCTCTCCCTCTCCTCTTCTCCCCCTTCCTCTTCTCTTCTCCCCTCTCCTCTCATCTCCTCTTCCCCCCTCTCCTCTTCTCTTCTTCCCCCTCTCCTCTCCTCTTCTCCCCTCTCCTCTTCTCTTCTCCCCTCTCCTCTCCTCTTCTCCCCCTCTCTCTTTCTCTCCCCCTCTCCTCTTCTCCCTCTCCTCTTCTCTCTCCCCTCTCCTCTCCTCTTCTCCCCTCTCCTCTTCTCTTCTCCCCCTCTCCTCTCCTCTCTCCCCCTCTCCTCTCCTCTTCTCCCCCTCTCTCTCCTCTCTTCCCCTCTCCTCCTCTTCTCCCCCTCTCCTCTCCTCTTCTCCCCCTCCTCTCCTCTTTCTCCCCCTCTCCTCTCCTCTTCTCCCCCTCTCCTCTTCTCCCCCTCTCCCTCTCCTCTCGTCCTCTCTTTTCTTTTTCTCTCCCTGGCCTTTGATTAGGCATTGGGTTCTGCTGGAGGATGACAGACACATGAAGACAAGAAGTGCTTTGAGGCAAGTGATAGGCTGAGGGAGGATGCTGTCTGTCCACAGGGCTCTCTGTTACACCAAGGCCTGGCGTCATAGCTGGTCGGGCCTGGACACAAACACACCGGTCCAGGTCTTGCAGTCAGAGTGAGACAGACACACTGATGATTACACAGGGCGTTAAGATGAAAGGATTCAGATTAAGTCTAGTGGGGTAGGTGTCCCAATTCCCAGGGCAGTGATGTGGGACATTGCCCGTGTAGGGTGTTGTCTTTTGGATGGGATGTTAAACGGGTGTCCTGACTCTCTGTGGTCACTAAAGATCCATGGTACTTATTGTAAGGGTAGGGGTGTCCTGGCTAAATTCCCAATCTGGCCCTCATACCATCACGGGCAAGAAATCAATCCACTTCCATTGGCTCATTCATCCCCTCCTCTCCCCTGTAACTATTCCCACGTCGTTGCTGTAAACGAAACGTGTTCTCAGTCATCTGACCTGGTAAAATCAGGGATAAATAATCATAAAGGTAGTCATGGTGATTGTGTATTTGCTCCAGTGACCTTACTTGTTCTTTGTTTTCTCAGGCTGAATCAAATCAAATCAAAATTGTATTTGTCACGTGTTTCGTAAACAACAGGTGTAGAGACAGTGAAATGCTTTACATACGGGGCCTTTTTCCAACAAATGCAGAGAGAAAGATAAAGATATAAATATATATAGAAATAGTGACACGAGGAATAAATGCACAGTGAATAACGAATAACAATAATGAGTAGTAATAATATGGCTATATACAGGGAGTATAAAACAACAAGGCTATATACATGAAGTACCAGGTAATAACATGGCTATATACAGGGAGTACCAGGTAATAACATGGTTATATACAGGGAGTACCAGGTAATACATGGCTATATACAGGAGTACCAGGTAATAACATGGCTATATACAGGGAGTACCAGGTAATAACAAGGCTATATACGGATACCAGGTAATAACATGGTATATATACAGGATACCAGAGTGAATAACATGGTTATATACAGGAGTACAGGTAATAACATGGTTATATACAGGGAGTACCAGGTAATAACATGGCTATATATACAGGGAGTACCAGGTAATAACATGGCTATATACAGGGAGTACCAGGTAATAACATGGTTATATACAGGAGTACCAGGTAATAACATGGCTATACAGGAGTACCAGGTAATACATGGCTATATACAGGGAGTACCAGGTAATAACATGGCTATATACAGGAGTACAGGTAATAACATGGTTATATACAGGGAGTGTAGAACATGGTTATATACAGGAAGTAGAAAATAAATGGTTATATACAGGAAGTAAAATAACATGGTTATATACAGGAAGTAGAAATAACAAGGCTATATACAGGAAGTATTTTGTTTTTCCCTTGATTGTATTTTAAATATTGTGAAGGCCTGTGTGCTGTTTTTTCATTGGTAGATTTGCGTCACGTTTCCTGCAGGCTATTCTTGTAATTGGGCTGAAATCCACATCTAGGCTTTGCACAGTCTTGGCATCCGCCAACCAGCTTCACCTGGAATGCTTTCCAGCCGTCTTGAAGGAGTTCCCACATATGCTGAGCACTTGTTGGTAGCTGTGTGACCCATTGGTGTCCTGGAGGGAAGGCAGTCTGACCCCATTGTGTCCTGGAAGGTAGCAGCGTGACCCCAATATATCCTGGTATTTCACCTTTATTCAAAAAGATTGGTAAACTAAGATACAAATATAATATAACTTTTTCGATAGCCTTTCACTTTAAAACAGACAGAGCAAAACAGTTAATCTCATGTAAGCAACCTATAGCCTACAGAAATGAACAACGGATTTTCAATGCACGCAGCCTACAGGGTGATGTTCGAAGTACGCAGGCTAAGGGTGATGTTCGAAGTACGCAGCCTACAGGTGATGTTCGAAGTACGCAGGCTACAGGGTGATGTTCGAAGTACGCAGCCTACAGGGTGATGTTCGAGGCACGCAGGCTTACAGGGTGATGTTTCGAGGCACGCAGGCTACAGGGTGATGTGCGACAGGCTCCAGGGTGATGTTCGACAGGCTACAAGGTGATGTTCGACAGGCTCCGGGGTGATGTTCGACAGGCTACGGGGTGATGTTCGACAGGCTACAAGATGATGTTCGACAGGCTCCAAGGTGATGCTCGACAGGCTTCAAGGTGATTTTCGACAGGCTACAAGGTGATGTTCGAGGCTACAGGGTGATGTTCGACAGGATATAGGGTTTTGTTTAAACAGGCTACTAGGTGATTGTTTGACAGGCTACGGGTGATGTTCGACAGCTCCAGGGTGATGTTCGACAGGCTACGGGTGATGTTCGACAGGCTACGGGGTGATGTTCGACAGGCTACAAGTGTGATGTTCGACAGGCTACGGGGTGATGTTCGACAGGCTACAAGGTGATGTTCGACAGCTACGGGTGATGTTCGACAGGCTACAGGGTGATGTTCGACAGGCTACGGGGTGATGTTCGACAGGCTACTGGGTGATGTTCGACAGCTACGGGGTGATGTTCGACAGGCTACGGGGTGAGTTCGACAGGCTAGGGTGATGTTCGACAGGCTCCGGGTAGGTTCGGACACGGCTCCGGGTGATGTTCGACAGGCTACGGGGTGATGTTCGACAGGCTACAGGGTGATGTTCGACAGGCTACAAGGTGATGTTCGACAGGCTACAGGTGATTTCGACAGGCTAACAGGGTGATGCTCGACAGGCTCCAGGGTGATGTTCGACAGGCTATAGGGTTTTGTTTAACAGGCTACTAGGTGATGTTTGACAGGCTACG
>NW_019944083.1:54764-59904 GCF_002910315.2 Salvelinus sp. IW2-2015
TTATAAGCGAACTCCCCTTCACCTGTTGGCGAGGTCTCAGTAAGGAACTCCCCCTCACCTGGTTGGCTAGGTCTCAGTAAGGAACTCCCCCTCACCTGGTGGTCCAGGTTCTCAGTAAGAACTCCCTCACCTGGTGGTCCAGGTCTCAGTAAGGAACTCCCTCACTGTTGGCTAGTCTCAGTAAGGAACTCCCCCTCACCTGGTTGGCTAGGTCTTAGTAAGGAACTCCCCTCACCTGTGGTCCAGGTCTAGTAAGAACTCCCCTCACCTGGTGGCTAGGTCTCAGTAAGGAACTCCCTCACCTGGTGGTCCAGGTCTCAGTAAGGAACTCCCCTCACCTGGTTGGCTAGGTCTCAGTAAGGAACTCCCCTCACCTGGTTGGCTAGGTCTTAGTAAGGAACTCCCCTCACCTGGTGGTCCAGGTCTTAGTAAGGAACTCCCCTCACCTGGTTGCTAGGTCTCAGTAAGGAACTCCCCCTCACCTGGTTGGCTAGGTCTCAGTAAGGAACTCCCCTCACCGGTGTCCAGGTCTCAGTAAGGAACTCCCCCTCACCTGGTGGTCCAGGTCTCAGTAAGGAACTCCCCTCACCTGGTTGTCTAGGTCTCAGTAAGGAACTCCCCTCACCTGTTGTCTAGGTCTCAGTAAGACTCCCCTCACCTGGTTGTCTAGGTCTCAGTAAGGAACTCCCCTCACCTGGTTGTCTAGGTCTCAGTAAGGAACTCCCTCACCTGGTTGTCTAGGTCTCATAAGGAACTCCCCCACCTGGTTGTCTATGTCTCAGTAAGGACTCCTCACCTGGTTGTCTATGCTCAGTAAGGAACTCCCCTCACCTGGTTGTCTAGGTCTTCAGTAAGGAAACTCCCCTCACCTGGTTGTCTATGTCTCAGTAAGGAACTCCCCTCACCTGGTTGTCTCTAGGTCTTAGTAAGGAACTCCCCTCACCTGGTGGTCCAGGTCTAAATTGAAGGGAAAGACAGCAGACACTAGGCCTACATGGAATGAAATCTCTCTCTGGGTGATGTTCGACAGGCTACAGGGTGATGTTCGACAGGCTACGGGATGATATTCGACAGGCTACAAGGTGATGTTTGATAGGCTATAGGGTTTTGTTTAACAGGCTACTAGGTGATGTTTGACAGGCTACGGGGTGATGTTCGACAGGCTACAGGGGGATGTTCGACAGGCTACAAACAACACCTCTTTTCTGTTAAAATATTCAGAACTAAAATTTTAACGCAACATCCAACAATTTCAAAAAAAAAATCTGAGTTACAGTTTATATATGAAAAACAGTCAATTCAAATAAATAAATGAGGCCTTAATCTACGGATTTCACATGACTGGGCAGGGGTGGGTGGGCCTAGAGGTCATAGGCCCACCCACTTGGGAGCCAGGCACATCCAATCAGAATTTATTACCAACAGAAATACTCCTCAGTTTCATGAGCTGTCCGGGTGGCTGCTCTCAGACAGTCCCGCATTTGAAGAAGTTAAATGGGCTGGCATGCTTACACGCGGCCTGTGGTTCTGAGGTYGGTTGGATGTACTGACAAATTCTCTAAAACGTTGTTGGAGGCGGATTATGGTAGAGAAATTAACATTCAATTCTCTGGCAACAGCTCTGATTGACATTCCTGCAGTCAGCATGCCAATTGCATGCTCCCTCAAAACTTGAGACATCTGTGGCATTGTGTCATGTGACAACATTTTACCCGGCACAAGGTACACCTGTGTAATGATCATGCTGTTTAATCAGCTTATTGATATGCAACACCTGTCAGGTGGATGAATTGTCTTGGCAAAGGATAAATGCTCACTAACAGGGATGTAAACAATTGTTTTTGTGCATATGGAAACTTTTTGGGATCCATAAAGGGCAATAGGTTCTGTAACTGATTCAAGTATTTTCAGCCAGATCCTAATTGGTATGTCGAATTTGATGTTCCTTTTGATGGCATAGAAGGCCCTTCTTGCCTTGTCTCTCAGATCGTTCAAAGCTTTGTGGAAGTTACCTGTGRCTCTGATGTTTAGGCCAAGGTATATATCKTTTTTTTGTGTGCTCTAGGGCAACGGTGTCTAGATGGAATTTGTATTTGTGGTCCTGGCAACAGGACCTTTCTTGGAACGCCGTTATTTTTGTCTTACTGAGATTTATTGTCAGGGCCCAGGTCTGTCAGGGCCCAGGTCTGTCAGGGCCCAGGTCTGTCAGGGCCCAGGTCTGCCAGGGCCCAGGTCTGCCAGGGCCCAGGTCTGTCAGGGCCCAGGTCTGTCAGGGCCCAGGTCTGCCAGGGCCCAGGTCTGCCAGGGCCCAGGTCTCTCAGGGCCCAGGTCTGTCAGGGCCCAGGTCTGTCAGGGCCCAGGTCTGTCAGGGCCCAGGTCTGTCAGGGCCCAGGTCTGTCAGGGCCCAGGTCTGTCAGGGCCCAGGTCTGACAGAATCTGTGCAGAATATGTAAGTGCTGCTGTAGGCTCTGCTTGGTTGGGGACAGAAGCAACAGATCATCAGCAAACAGTAGACATTGGACTTCAGAGTTTAGTAGGGTGAGGCCGGGTGCTGCAGACTGTTCCAGTGCCCTCACCAATTTGTTGATATATATGTTGATCTTAAGCTCCATCTCTGTCTCACCCCACGGCACTGTGGAAAGAAATGTGTTTKTTTTTTTTGCCAATTTTAACCGCACACTTGTTGTTTGTGTATATGGATTTTATAATATTGTATGTTTTTCCCCTAACACCACTTTCTATWAAAAAAAATGGAAATCAACGAAGCATGAGAAGACTTTGCCTTTGTTTTGGTTTATTTGTCAATTCGGGTGTGCAGGGTGAATACGTGGTCTGTCGTACAATAATTTGGTAAAAAGCCAATTTGACATTTGCTCAGTATATTGTTTTTGTACATTTGTCTTTCTGTACAGCACTTTGAGATATCAGCTGATGTAAGAAGGGCTTTATAAATACATTTGATTTGATTTGATTTTCACTGAGGAAATGTATGAGTCTTCTGTTAATTATAATTGTTGATGCATATCCCACGGTAGCTTTTGGGGTCAAATTTGTCTCCACTTTTGTGGATTCGGGTGATCATTCCTTGGTTCCAAATATTGGGGAAGATGGATATCTCAAATGTATTTATATTCTTGACATTTTGTCAGGAAATGCAGCTCTGTCTCGGGTTCTGCTGTGGTGCAGTGGTTGCACAGCCTTTCCTCTACAGGGAGCCAGGTTTTCCTATGTCTACACTTCTCAATGGCAAGGCTGTGCTCACTGAGCCGGTTGTCTACAAAGCATGTGACAAATTGATTGATTGATTCAGTTGAATTGATTCACTACTGCTCTCTGACCCTGACTTACTTTACTCCTTCCTCTCTCACATTCTCTCTCTCTCTTTCTCTCGCTTTCTCTATCTGTCTGTACTTGTTTCAAGTTTCAAATGCTATTAGTCATATGTACGGGATACGAACACGTCTTCCAACTAAATGCTTACTTGCAGGTTCCTTCTTCGACCACAACAATACGAAATAATAACAGATAAGATTATGAACATCAACTAAATAAAGTAAATGCACAGAGGATTTGTAAGCATAACAGAAAGATGGGTAAAATAGAGAGAGAGAGAGAGAGAGAGTGGGAGAGAGAGACAGAGACAGAGAGAGAGAGAGAGACAGACAGATAGAGAGAGAGAGACAGAGAGACAGAGAGAAAGAGAGAGAGAGAGTGAGAGAGAGTGAGAGAGAGACAGAGAGAGACAGAGAGACAGAGAGAGGGAGAGAATGGGAGGCAGGGAGGGAGGAGAAGACTGAGTCAGGGTCAGAGAGCTGAAGTGAACAACAGGCTGAATCAATCAATCAATTTGTCACATGCTTTGTAGACAGGTGTAGACTAACAGTGAAATGCTTTGTAGACAGGTGTAGACTAACAGTGAAATGCTTACTTACGAGCCCTTCCCAAAAATGCAGAGAGAAAAATATARAAAAGAATAACACATGGAAAAAATCCGGTGCGTCAATATAAGTAACATAATAATAAAATCCACGTGGAAATCTGTCAGTTTAAGCAGGATTTATTTTGCTGCGTGTCAATCCACTGCATCTATTTCGGTCTGCGGTGGAAGGTGGCCAAGCTACAGCGGTGTTTACAGACCATGAGACGTCCTGAAAATCGGTCTTCTCACTTAAACGGCTGTAGCGTCCGTACGGTTTGACCAACAAACTAATATGGAACGACCACGATGGTGCTCTCCGTTTTGCTCTACAGAACTACAACACCCACCCAGACTACAACCCCCATAAGGCCCACGGGACTCGTCTGAAGTCGGTACCATCGATGGTGGTCTCCGTTTTGCTCTACAGAACTACAACACCCACCCAGACTACAACCCCCACAAGGCCCACGGGACTCGTCTGAAGTCGGTACCATCGATGGTGGTCTCCGTTTTGCTCTACAACCCCCACAAGCCCCACGGGACTCGTCTGAAGTCGGTACCATCTTCTGTTTGTAGCGTCCAAACCGTTTGGGCTACAAGTGTTGTCTGGTAGTTTTGGAGGTAGTATGGAGGTAGTTTTGTGCCAACTCAAAAAAGCTGTTAAATATAAGTTWAAAAAAWATATATATACACATGCAGTACCAGTCAAAAGTTTGGACAAACCTACTCGTTCAAGGGTTTTTCTTTATTTTTACTATTTTCTAAATTGTAGAATAATAGTGAAGACATCAAAACTATGAAATAGAACATACACAATCATGTAGTAACCAAAAAATTGTTAAACAAATCTAAATATGTTTTATATTTGAGATTCTTCAAAGTTGATTTTATGTATTTATTTCAACGCTTTATTTACTAGGTAGTCAGTTGAGAAACAGTTCCCATTTACAACTGCACCTGGCCAAGATAAGCAAAGCTAGTTCGACACAAACAACAACACAGAGTTACACATAAACAAACGTACAGTCAATAACACAATAGAAAAATCTGTGACAGTTTGTGGTCAAATGTAGAAGACGTAGGGAGGAAATAGTACATGGAGGTTGGAAATAATTAAATATTAGCATTAACACTGGATGATAGATGTTAAGGATGATTGAGGGTTGTGCAAGTAGAGATACTGGTTGTCAAAAGAGCAAGAGAGTACATAACAATATGGGG
>NW_019944083.1:60047-61543 GCF_002910315.2 Salvelinus sp. IW2-2015
TAAGCTGCTCTGACAGCTGATGCTTAAGTTAGGGATAGGGTCTAGTTTCCTGAATTTCCGCCAAAAATGTATTAAACATCTCCAATTCAAAATTAAATCTAGAATCGGCTTCCTATTTCACAACAAAGCCTCCTTCACTCATGCTGCCAAACATACCCTCGTAAAACTGACTATCCTACCGATCCTTGACTACGGCGATGTCATTTACAAAATAGCCTCCAATACTCTACTCAACAAACTGGATATAGTCTATCACAGTGCCATCCGTTTTGTCACCAAAGCCCCATATACTACCCACCACCGCGACCTGTATGCTCTCGTTGGCTGGCCCTCACTTCATATTCGTCTCCAAACCCACTGGCTCCAGGTCATCTAAGTCTATGCTAGGTAAAGTCCCGCCTTATCTCAGCTCACTGGTCACCATAGCAGCACCCACCAGTAGCACGCGCTCCAGCAGGTATATTTCACTGGTCATCCCCAAAGCCAACATTTCCTTTGGCCACCTTTCCTTCCAGTTCTCTGCTGCAAATGACTGGAACGAATTGCAAAAATCACTGAAGCTGGAGTCATATCTCCCTCTCTATTTTTAAAAGCACTTAGAGATAGGTCCAGCATGGCTACCACAGCATTCTGCAGCTATACGCCATCCCATCTGGTTTACGCTTAGTGGGACTATCATTTTTTTTTCAACAGGACAATGACCCAACACACCTCCAAGCTGTGTAAGGGCTATTTTACCAAAAAGGAGAGAGATGGAGTGCTGCATCAGATGACCTGGCCTCCACAATCACCTGACCTCAACCCAATTGAGATGGTTTGGGATGAGTTGGACCGCAGAGTGAAGGAAAAGCAGCCAACAAGTGCTCAGCATATGTGGGAACTCCTTCAAGACTGTTGGAAAAGCATTCCTCATGAAGCTGGTTGAGAGAATGCCAAGAGTGTGCAAAGCTGTCATCAAGGCGGTTGCTTTGAAGAATCTAAAATCTAAAATATATTTTAGATTTGTTTAGCACTTTTTTGGTTAYTACATGATTCCATATGTGCTATTTCACAGTTTTAATATCTTCACTATTATTCTATGAATATTTTTGACTGGTACGGTATAGGACATAGGTGACATTTGGGTGTCTGTGAATCCAGAGACACAGAGAACAAAAAAATCAACATTATAGAAACAAGGACAGTGAAAAATCATAATTTAGCCCCTTTGGATCCATAGTGTCTAAGGAGTAGGGACAGAATGCCTCTCGGGATTTTTGTCATTGTTATTGTTATTGTTATATACAGTGGGGGGGRAAAGTATTTAGTCAGCCACCAATTGTGCAAGTTCTCCCACTTAAAAAGATGAGAGAGGCCTGTAATTTTCATCATAGGTACACTTCAACTATGACAGACAAAATGAGAAAACAAAATCCAGAAAATCACATTGTAGGATTTTTAATGAATTTATTTGCAAATTATGGTGGAAAATAAGTATTTGGTCACCTACAAACAAG
>NW_019944083.1:61568-100695 GCF_002910315.2 Salvelinus sp. IW2-2015
AAAGCAACATTTCTGGCTCTTACATGATCTGTAACTTCCTTCTTTAAGCAGGCTCCTCTGTCGCTCACTCGTTACCCTGTATTAATGGCACCTGCTTCTTAACTTGTTATCAGTTATTATGAAAAGACACCTGTACCACAACCTCAAACAGTCACACTCCAAATCTCACTATGGCCAAGACGACTGTATAATATCCCTCATTGTCTTTGTTTGCTGAAGCAGTAAGCTGACAGAACTTCTAGCCGCGACAGAATTATTGCCCATTAGATGCAGTCAGTGATGTAAGAGCAGATGAATGGACTCGTTTTTAAAAGTCGAGGTAGAGCCTGACAATGCGCATTTTTCTTTAGCATTTTGAGGTTAGCGTAGTTGTTCGGCAAACATGAACATTATGAATAGCTGTTTATTAGCCTTTTTCAACCTCGGGTAAAGCATAATTCAGTGCAGTGCCTGCAACATGACGCTGTGCCACACTAACCGTCTCTAGCATATCCCACAAACTGTAGGGCCTTTATAATGGCAGACAGAGGCCCTGTCTTCAGCTCCACAAGAGTAACCTGCCCCGAGCCCCTGTCCATTCATCACCAACAGAGATTAACCTGCCCCGAGGCCCTGTTCCATTCATCACCACAGAAGTGTAACCCTGCCCGAGGCCCTGTCCATTCATCACCACAGAGTTAACCTGCCCTGAGGCCCTGTCCATTCATCACCACAGAGTTAACCTGCCCTGAGGCCCTGCTCCATTCATCCACCACAGAGTTAACCTGCCCCGAGGCCTGTCATTCTCACCACAGAGTTAACCTGCCCCGAGCCCTGTCCATTCAGCTCCACAGAGTTAACCTGCCCTGAGGCCCTGTCCATCATCACGCACAGTGAGTTTACCTGCCCGAGCGCCCTAGTCCATTCATGCACGCGACAAGAGTATACCTGGCCCCGAGGCCCTGTCCATTCATCACCAAGAGGTTAACCTGCCACGCAGGCCCTGTCCATTCATACCACAGAGTTTAACCTGCCCCGCTGTCCCTGTCCATTCATCACCACCAGAGTTAACCGGCCCTGAGGCCCTGTCCATTCATCACCACAGAGATTAACCTGCCCTGAGCGCCCTGTCCATTCATCACCACAGAGTTAACCTGCCCCGAGGCCCTGTCCATGATCACCACAGAGTTAACCTGCCCTGAGGCCCTGTCCATTCATCACCACAGAGTAACCTGCCCTGAGGCCCTGTCCATTCATCACCACAGAGTTAACCTGCCCGAACCTTGACCCTGTCCCATTCAGATCACCACAGAGTTAACCTGCCCCGAGGCCCTGTCCATTCATCACCACAGAGTAACCTGCCCCGAGGCGCCTGTCCATGCCTTATCACCACAGAGTCAGCAGTGCTGAAAAAAATGCTTTCCTAATTTCGCACCCTACTGCTGGTTGTTTGTTGCCTTCTTTTGCAGCTGTCCTTGATAATGTAAAGTCATACCTTTGATTTATACCCTTATTTCAATGCCTTATGGTAGATTTTTTTCAATATCAGTCATTGTTTGCATTGCTTGGTCAGCTGTTTAGAGCCACTGCTTTGTTTTTCATGACAGCGTTTGATTATCAAGCTAGAATTTACTTTTAATAGAAATGTTTCAGTCATTTCGATTGTTGTTATGGAAATTTCATTAAAACCGTATTTATTCCATATCTGTATTCAATACATATTATGGAGGCGCATGTGTGTGTTTGTGGTGCATGGGAAGAATTGGTAAGATACATTGTGTTTGTTGGTGCATTGGACAAGAATTGTAAATACATTGTGTTTGTGTGTGCATTTGGAAGAATTGTAAATACATGTGTTTTGTGGTGCACTTGGAAGAATTGTTAAAATACGTGTGTGAAGGGATACTGGAAGTATTTGCATTTGTTAACTATTCAGTATGAAAAATGTGCTCCATATTATATCTTGTTTTTTTTCTAGTGTACTTGTCAGTTGTAACTCTGATCGATGCTACATCGTGTCTGACGGATGAGGTGAAGCAGTGGTGTCGCTAGTGTGCATTGAGATGATATGGGAAATAAGGCAGCGAGAGACTATAGGCTTTGTGTAATCATTTGGCTGATATTGGCATTTACATTTTGGGTGAAAATTGCTTGATCAATTATCAGTTAGATCGCGCCATATGTCACTCAGGTTGTCTGGGAACTATCTGTTGTATGGTGAACTAGGGCTTCAAGTCAAGGTTTTGGGGTGGAGTAAATGCTGGCTTTGATAGATAAAGGCCCCATATCGTTAGAAACAATATTGGCCGACACACAGCCAGCGCACACAGAACAAACCCACTTGTTGACGGGCTCTCGTTTTCATCTCATGCCAAAATAGCGATTAACCAGCCTTCCTGCGCTGTCAGCCACCTTACACCTGAGCCCAACCTGAGAACTCCTACTAAGAGACTATTTACCCAGGTGCAAGGTGTTAGCACAACTATCCAAGAGACAAGATAAATACTCACAGGGCTCCACCAGGCATGCGGACCTCACCACATCACAATCGAGGCTATTATTGTAAACTTGATAGCTGTTTGACACAGACTTTACTATAGCAAAGCGGTAACACTATAGGTAACAAATGTACTTTCTTACTCGGTCTCATGGCGCACAGTAAGACAACACTAGACTCATTGTGGGAGCACCAAGGAGGCTAGAGCAAGACTGGACGGGAGAGCAATAAGAGAGGAGAGCACACTGTGGACGGGAGTAGAAGCAGAAGACGGTATCAGACCAAGGAGAGAGACAGATGTATATGTCGGGTAGACAAAGGAGGCAGAGAAGACTGTATACGTGGAGACAAGGAAGGAAGAGAAGACTTGTGTATACGGAAACAAGAGCGGACGAGAAGACTGCACGGGAGACAACGGGACGGGTATGTGGAGGGGCAAGCAGGAGAGAAACTGTATACGGGAGACAAGGGGGCAAGAGAACACTGTGGACAGGAGCCAAGCGAGGCAGAGAAAGACTGTAGACACAGGAGACAAGGAGGGAGAGAAGACTGGTGACAGGAGGACAAGGAGGGACGAGAACACTGTGGACAGCCCGAGACAAGGACGGCAGAGAAGACTGTAGACGCGGAGACAAAAGGAAGGGCACGGAGAGAAGGACTGCTGCGGACAGGGAAGACAAGGAGGGAGAGAAGACTGTAGACGCGGAGACAAGGGGACGAGAAAAGACTCTGGACGGGAGGACAAAGACCGCGGACAACATGGACAGGAGACAAAAGAACAGAATCAATAATTAGACGCGGGAGACTAAGTGATAGAAGAACTAGTGGGACAGGAGACAAAGGAGGAGAGAAGACTGTAGAACGGCCTGTGAGAACTAGAGGAGGCAGAGAAGGACGATCGACGACGGGAGAACAAGACTGCTCGGCGGGAGACAAGCAGGGCAGAGAAACACTAGCCTGTGGACGGGAGACCCAATGGAGAGAAGGAGAGAAAAAGAGACCTGTGGGTGGGAGACCAAGGGGAGCAGAGAAAGACTTGTGGACGGAGACATAGGGGGGTGAGAGAAAGCGACTGTACGCACGGAGGACAAGGAGGGAAGAGAACACTGTGGACGGAGACAAGGGAGAGAACACTGTGGACGGGGGAAACACAACGCATGGGGAGCAGAGACTGTGGACGGGAGACCAAGGGGGAGAGAAGATCAGTAGACGGCGAGACATAGGCGGGAGAATGAACACTGTGGACGGGAGACAAGGGGGAGAGGAAGACTCAGTGGAGGCGAGACCAACGGGGGAGGGAAGAGCGTGGACGGGAGGGAGACAAGGCTGGTGAGCAGAAGACTGGTAGAACGGAGAACAAAGGGGGAGTAACACTGTGGACGGGAGACAAGGGGGAAAGAGCAAGACTGTGGACAGGAGACAAGGTCGGGATAGAAGACTGTAGAACGGGAACAAGGAAGGGATGAGAACACTGTGGACGGGAGGACAAAAGCAGGCAAGAGAATCACTGTGTATCGTGGAAGACGAAGAGGGGAGAGAGACTGTGCGACGGTGAGACATAAGGGGAGAGAAGACTTTAGACGGGGAAACAAGGAGTGAGACGTGAAGAACACTTAGTGCGCACGGAGACAAGCGGCCGGAGAGAAGAATCTGTATACTGGGAGACAAAGGAAGGGAGAGAACCCACTGCTGGACGGGAGACAAGGGCCGAAAAAGGGAGAAGACTGTGGACGGGAGACAAAGGGGCGACGAAAGACTGTAGACGGGAGGGACAAGGTGAGCGAGGAACCAACTGTGACGGCGAAGACAAGGGGGAGAGAAGACTGTGGACGGCGAGACAAGGGGGAGAAAGGGACTGTATGTGGACGGGAGAGACAAGGGCGAGAGAAGCACTGTGGACGGGAGCACAGCCGGCGAGAGAACACGGTGGACGGGAGGACAAGGGGGAGAGGAAGACTGGCGACGCGCGAGACACAGGGGACGAGAGAACGACCTGTGGACGGCGAGACAAAGGGGGCACAGAGAACACTGTGGGACCGGATACAAGGAGGAGAGAACCACTGTGGACGCGGCAGACAAGGGGGAGAGAAGAAGACTGTGGAACGGGAGACAAGGGGGAGTGAGACGTGTAGACGAGGAGACAAGGGGGAGAGAACACATGTGGACGGGTATGGACAAAGGAGGGAGAAGAAGACTGTGGGACGGCCGAGACCAAGCTGCAGAGAAAGACTGTAGAGCGGAGAGACTAAGGATGGCCCAAGAGAAGACTGTGGACGAGAGAGACAAACTGTAGGACGCTGGTAGACAAGCGGTGAGATACGACTGTGGACCGAGGAGACAAGGGGGAGAGAAGGCGACAGTGGGTGGGGAGACCAAGGGGCAGAGAAGACTGTGGACGGGAGACAATGGGGGAGAGAAGCACTGTAGACGGAGACAAGGAGGCGAGAGAAACACCTTGACGGGAGGACAAAGAGGGAGAGAACACTGTGGACGGGACAACGGGGCGAGAGAGACTGTGGACGCGAGCACAATGCGGAGGAGAAGACAGTAGACGGTGATACAAGCGGGACGAGAACACTGTGGACGGGCAGACAAGGGGAGAGAAGATGTGCGACGGGAGACAAGGGGGAGAGAAAGAAGACTGTGGACGGGAGACAAGGGGGAGAGAAGACTGAGAACGGGAGACAAGGGGCTGAGAGCAACACTGTGGACGGGAGGACAAGGGGGAGAAGAAGACTGTGGACAGGAGACAAAGGGGAGAGAGAAGACTGTAACGGGGGACAGAAGAGGGAGAGAAGCACGGTGGACCGCCGGAGACAAAGAGGGAGAGAACACTGTGGACGGGAGACAAGCGGGGAGAGAAGAGCTTGCACGGACGATACAAGGGGGACGAGAGCAAGACTGTAGACGGGAGGACAAAGGAAGGCGAATAGACACTGTGGACGCGGCAGACAAGGGGGAGAGAAGACTGTATAACGGGAGACCAAGGAAGGCAGAGAACACTAGTGGACTGGGAGACAAGGGGGAGAGAAGACTGTGGACGGAGACAAGGGGAGAGAAGGAGCTTTAGACGCCCTGGAGCGAGAACAAGGGAGCTACGCGAAGAGAGGGAACAGCTGGCGTGGACGGGAGCAACAAGGGGGAGAGCCAAGACTGTGGACGGAGAGAACAGAGGGCGTCTGACACAGGGGACTGTTGGACGTGCGGACGACAAGGGGGAGAAGACAGAGGACTGTGTTACGGCCTGAGACGAATAGTCCCGGGAAGAACACTGTGCGACGGCTCAAGAACAAATAGGTGGTGAAGTAGAAAGCTGATGCCGGAGAGACATAGGCGGTCGCCCGATGAAGACTGTTGGACGGGGAGACAAGCGGGGCAGAGAACACTCGTAGGACGGGAGACAAGGAGGTAACGAAACGACTGTGGACGGTTGAGGACAAGGAGGGCCCCCAGAGAAGACTAGTGGACGGCCTCGGAGACACTCACGAGGAGGAATAGAAGAGCTGAACGGCGTAAGGACAGGATTGGGGTGAGAGATACACTGTGGACGGAGACTAAGGAAGGGAGAGAAGACTTGGACGGGAGACAAGGGGCGAGAGAAGACTGTGAGCGGTGGAAGACTAGCATGGTGACAGACAGATGTTGGCGAGACAAGTGAGGGACGAGAACCACTTGAGACGGCAGACAAAGGGGAGAGAAGACTGTGACGGGAGGACATAGGGGGGAGAGAAGGACTGATAGACGGGGGATGACAAACAGGCGGGAAGAGGAACACTGTGGACGGGAGACAAGAGGAGAGAACCACTCTGGGGACTGGTGAGACAAGGGGGAGATAAGACATGTGGACGGGAACAAGGGGCGAAGAGAAGACTGTAGACGGGAGACAGGACGGGGATGAGGAGAACACTGTGGACGGGCAGGACAAGGAGGGATGAGAACACTTGTGGACGCGGAGACAAGGCGGGAGGAGAAGACTGTGTGGACGGGAGACAAGGGAGAGAAGACTGTAGACGCGGCGAGGACCAACGGGCGGGAGAGAAGACTGTAGACGGGAGAACAAGGAGGGATCGTAGAACACTGTGGACAGGGAGACAAAGAGAGGAGGGAGAACATCTGTGGACGGGAGACAAGGCGGGAGAGAAGACTGCTGGACGGAGACAAAGGGGGAGACAAGGACTGTGGGACGGGGAGACAAGCGGTGAGGAGAACACTGTGGACGGGAGACTTAAGGGCGCGAGGAGAGAGACTGTGGACGGGAGACAAGGGGGATAGAGACTCTGGACGGCGAGAACAAGGGGGCAGAGAACACTGTCGACGGGAGACAAGGGGAGATGAGAGAAACACTGTGGACCGGGAAGACAAAGGGGGAGAGAAGACTGATGGACGGGAGACAAGGGGGAGAGAAGACTGTTAGAACGGGAGAGACAAGGGGGAGAGAACACTGTGGACGGGCGAGACAAAGGAGGGACGAGAAGACTGGTGCGACGGGAGACAACGGGGGAGGAGAGAACGGACTGATGGACGGGAGACCACAGGAGGGAGGAGAACACTGTGGACGCGGAGACAAGGGGGAGAAAGACTCGTGGACGGGAGACCAAGGCGGAGGAGAGACTGTAGACGCCGAGAACAAGGGGGAGAGAACACTGTGCGACGGGGAGAACAAGGAGGAGGGGGAGGGGAACACTGCTGGACGCGGAGACAAAGGGGGAGAGAAGACTGTGGACGGGAGACAAGGCGGGAAGAGAAGACTGTAGACGGGAGCACAAGGGGGAGGAAACACTAACTGTGACGGGAGACAAGGAGGGACGAGAACCTGTGGACGGGCGAGACAAGGGGGAGAGAGACTGTGACGCGGAGACAAGGGGTGAGAGAAGACTGTAGACGGGAGACAACGGGTAGAGAAGACTGTAGACGGGAGGAGACAAGCAGGGAGAGGAAACCACTGCTGGACGCGCGAGAACACAGCGGGGAGAGAAAGACATGGGCGACTGACGAGTTTCAGAAGAAAAGTTCTTTGTTTCTGGCCATTTTGAGCTCGTAATCGAAACCACAAATGTGATGCTCCAGATACACAACTAGTCTAAAGAAGGCCAGTTTTATTGCTTCCTTTAATCAGGACAACAGTTTCCAGCTGTTGCTAACATAATTGCAAAGGGTTTTCTAATGATCAATAGCCTTTTAAAATGATAAACTTGGATGCAGTAACATAACCAGCGTGCCATTGGAACACAGGAGTGATGGTTCTGATAATGGGGCACTCTGTAAACCTATGTAAATATTTCATTAAAAATCAAAATTATTATTACAATAGTAATTTACAACATTAACAATTGTCTACAATGTATTATGATCAATTTGATGTTATTTTTAATGAACAAACATATGTGCTTTCTTTCAAAAAAGAAAGGACATTTTTAAGTACCCCAAACTTTTTAACGGTAGTTACAGTATATAAACAAATTTTAGACCAATGTGTTGGTCACATTTTTCCCCCTATGCACTTTTTTTCGTAATTTGTACAGTCCGGTCCTGGGTTACCTTCGGACTACTCCCTGAAGCTTATGTGCATCGTATTTGTGTTTCCGGGAGAGTCTCCCCCAGTCAATATTGGTGACATGCGTTGTTAGCTCTTCAATTCGCGTCTGGACAGTCTGGTTTTCTTGGAAGACCTCTTCGATCAGGACGTCTGTGACAGAGAGTTCAGAGAGCTGCCGTAAAATAGTTTGCCAAACAATTGAAGCTGTCGGTGTCGTGTGAGTCACCCCTTTTGATATTGGGTACACTGTTTAGATTTTCCAATTATTTCATCATGGTTTTCTTGTCCGGATCTTTCCATGTGTAAGAGAAAGGCCACTTTCACAAGCCTCATGTTATGAATAGGCACAAACTTTATATTGGCGGAAAAGGGATTGCGCTGGAGACACTACAAGAAACGGTATGTTTCTAGCATAAACAGAGCTATTCGAAGATTCAAAATTATGTCACCGATTTTGATGCAGTGGAACGTAACATCTGACATTAGGGGGTTATATAACTCTTACCGCCGTTTGATGTCACCAGGCGAGCCAAAACTCCACCGATGCAAACCTGCTATTTAGAACGTCCTGTGTATATTGTATGTTTCAACCACCAACTATCAGGGAAATAACACGGATCACATTTTCTCACCCTTTTACAGTGTTAGTTTCATCAGCTGTTGTTACCATGACAGTGTTTCCCATACCGTGTTTTTCAGCAGCGAGGAAGCAGGAAGCAGGAAGCAGGAAAGAAAACAACAGTGGTAGATGAAGACATAATAATATTGATGAAGAAAAAACTACACAGAATAGAAAATCTGAACGCACCATATAAAGTGTTGGTCCATGTTTCATGAGCTGAAATAAAAGATCCCAGAGATTTTCTATATGCACAAAAAGCTTATTTCTCGAAATATTGCGTGCACAAATTTGTTTACATCCCTGTGTATTGAGCATTCTTATTCGCCAAGATAATCCATCCACCTGCCTGTGTGGTAATATCAAGAAGCTGATTAAACCAGGCATGATCATTACACAGGTGCACCTTGTGCTGCGGGAGAATAAAAGGCCACTCTAAAAATGTGCAGTTTTGTCACACAGCACACATGCCACAGATCCTCAAGTTTTGAGGGAGCGTGCAATTGGCATGTTGACTGCAAGAATTGTCCACCAGAGCTTTGCCAGAGAATGGATGCTCATTCTCTACCATAAGCCACCCCAACATCGTTTTAGAGAATTAGGCAAGGGACCTCCAACTGGCCTCACAACCGCAGACCACGTGTGTTGTGGCGTCGTGGGCGGAGGGTTTGCTGAATGTCAACGTTGGGAACAGAGTGCCCCGTGGTGGCAGAGGCGGTATGGGTATGGCGCTAGGCATAAGCACGGACACACAAACACAATGGCATTTTATCGATGGCAAATTTGATGCACAAAAATACCTCAACGAGATCCCTGAGGTGCATTGTGAGGCCCATTTTTTTTTAAGGTATCTGTGGACCAACAGATGAAATCTGTATTCCCAAGTCATGTGAAATCCATAGATTAGGCCCTAATTTATTTATTTAATTACTGATTTCCTTATAGAACTGTAACAGTAAAATCTTTGAAAGTTTTGCATCTTGCGTTTATATTTCTGTTCAATATATACAATACACTATATTATTCAAATTTAGGGAATGTGTCTAATAAATCTTGCATTCATTTTCTATTGTCATAGAATTTATAAGTATAAAGACGAGCATTAGAAAGAAAAGGAAACTTAATTTGAAATAATACTTCTTCACAAATATAAGCAACTGGGAACACAAAATGTACTGAAAAGCCTGAAAATGAATCAAACATGGTAGGGATACAAAAAACACAAAAAGCACGAGGACATGCGAAGGCACTGTGTTGGGTGTGTGTGTACGTGCAATGATGTTGTGTGTGCTGTGTGTGTGGTGCTGTGGTGTGTGCTGGTGTGTGGTGGTGTGTGTGTGTGCGTGCGGTCGGTGCGTGCGCTCCACATCTATGCAGTGCGTGCGTGGACGCAGCGTGCGTCTGCGTGCAACCAAAAGTGCACTCGGTGCGTGCGTGCGTTGCGTGCGTATAAATTCTCTCTCGCGTGCGTGCAGTGCGTGCGTTGGTGCGTGCGTGGCGTGGCGTGCGTGTGTGTGTTTTTTTGGGTGTGTTGGGAAGATGGGGTCTGCTGTAGCGTTTGTGTGCCCTTTGAAAAACATGCTGATGAATCTCTCTCTTAGACAAGGGGGAGAGAAGACTGTGGACGGGAGACAAGGAGGGAGAGAAGACTGTCAATTATCTCTCCTTCTTCCCAAAGTGTGCACTTGTTCACTTCCCTTCACTGATTTAAAAGGAAATTACTGGTATAAAAAAAGATTGTGGAAACTCCCAGTGGTCTAAAGTACTTTTAAGTAAAAATACTTGAAAGGATTGGACCCTTTTTTATTTATTTTTTACAATTTTGCCTAAAATGACGTACCCAAATCTATCTGCCTGTAGCTCAGGACCTGAAGCAAGGACATGCATATTCTTGAGACCATTTGAAAGGAAACACTTTGAAGTTTGAGGAAATGTGAAAGAAATGTAGGAGAATATAACACATTAGATCTGGTATAAGATAATACAAACCAAAAAAACTTTAATCTTTGAAATGCAAGAGAAAGGCCATAATGTATTACTGCAGTTTAGACGCAATGTAGATTTTGGCCACTAGATGGCAGCAGTGTGTGTGCAATGTTTCAGATTGATCCAGTGAAGCATTTCAATACTGGACAAGATTTTGTATCAAGTCTGCTCAAATGTGCCAAATTGGTCAATTGATATATTTTCGAGTACATAACTATAGAGAACATACAAAAATGATATAGTAATACAAAATGTAAGTTTACACACACCCAGGAATGTTGATCCATGATGGATCATTCGCTAACTAACTTTCACACATCTAGATGGTCGGGCGAGGTGGGTGTGGAGCCAGAAACAGCAGGGGTTCAAAACTGTAAAACCCAGTTCCTATATTTTAACATAAAATCGATATTGTCAAACAAAACTATATACATTTTATCTCTGGGACCCTCAGGATGACAAATCAGAGCAAAATGACTGAATGTATCAGATATTTTGGGGGTACTATTTAATRAAGCTGCCAGTTGAGGACTTGTGAGGCGTCTGTTTCTCAAACTAGACACTCTAATGTACTTGTCCTCTGGCTCAGTTGTGCACCGGGGCCTCCCACTCCTCTTTCTATTCTGGTTAGAGCCAGTTTGTGCTGTTCTGTGAAGGGAGWAGTACACAGCGTTGTACGAGATTTTCAGTTTTTTGGCAATTTCTCGCATGGAATAGCCTTCGTTTCTCAGAACAAGAATAGACTGGCGAGTTTCAGAAGAAAGTTCTTTGTTTCTGGCCATTTTGAGCCTGTAATCGAACCCACAAATGCTGATGCTCCAGATACACAACTAGTCTAAAGAAGGCCAGTTTTATTGCTTCTTTAATCAGGACAACAGTTTCCAGCTGTGCTAACATAATTGCAAAAGGGTTTTCTAATGATCAATTAGCCTTTTAAAATGATAAACTTGGATTAGCTAACACARCGTGCCATTGGAACACAGGAGTGATGGTTGCTGATAATGGGCCTCTGTAMACCTATGTAAATATTCCATTAAAAATCAAAATTATTATTACAATAGTAATTTACAACATTAACAATGTCTACAATGTATTTMTGATCAATTTGATGTTATTTTAATGAACAAACATATGTGCTTTTCTTTCAAAAAGAAAGGACATTTTTAAGTGACCCCAAACTTTTTAACGGTAGTGTACAGTATATAAACAAATTTTAGACCAATGTTTGGTCACATTTTTCCCCCTATGCACTTTTTTTCGTAATTTGTACAGTCCGGTCCTGGGTTACCTTCGGACTACTCCCCTGAAGCTTATGTGCATCGTATTTGTGTTCCGTGAGAGTCTCCCCAGTCAATATTGGTGACATGCGTTTGTAGCTCCAATTGTTCGGTCTGGACAGTTGGTTTTCTTGGAAGACCTCTTCGAAATCAGGACGTCTGTGACAGAGAGTTCAGAGAGCTGCCGTAAAATATTTGCCAAACAATTGAAGCTGTCGTGGTCGTGTGAGTCACCCCTTTTGATATTGGTGACACTGTTTAGATTTTCCAATTATTTCATCATGGTTTTCTTGTCCGGATCTTTCCATGTGTAGAGAAAGGCCACTTTCACAAGCCTCATGTTATGGAATAGGCACAAACTTTATATTGGCGGAAAAGGGGATTGCGCTGGAGACACTACAAGAAACGGTATGTTTCTAGCATAAACAGAGCTATTCAAGATTCAAAATTATGTCACCGTTTGATGCAGTGGAACGTCAATCGACATTAGGGGGTTTATAACTTTACCCGCCTTGTGATGTCACCAGGCGAGCCAAAACTCCACCGATGCAAACCTGCTATTTAGAACGTCCTGTGTATATTGTATTTTCAACCACCAACTATCAGGAAATAACACGGATCACATTTTCTCACCCTTTTACAGTGTTAGTTTCATCAGCTGTTGTACCATGACAGTGTTTCCCATACCGTGTTTTTTCAGCAGCGAGGAAGCAGGAAGCAGGAAGCAGGAAGAACAACTGTGGTAGATGAAGACATAATAATATTGATGAAGAAATAAACTACACAGAATAAAAATCTGAACGCACCATATAAAGTGTTGGTCCCATGTTTCATGAGCTGAAATAAAAGATCCCAGAGATTTTCTATATGCACAAAAAGCTTATTTCTCGAAATTATGGTGCACAAATTTGTTTACATCCCTGTGTATTGAGCATTTCTTATTCGCCAAGATAATCCATCCACCTGCCTGGTGTGGTATATCAAGAAGCTGATTAAACAGCATGATCATTACACAGGTGCACCTTGTGCTGGGGAGAATAAAAGGCCACTCTAAAATGTGCAGTTTTGTCACACAGCACAATGCCACAGATTCCTCAAGTTTTGAGGGAGCGTGCAATTGGCATGTTGACTGCAGGAATGTCCACCAGAGCTGTTGCCAGAGAATTGGATGCTCATTTCTCTACCATAAGCCACCWCCAACATCGTTTTAGAGAATTAGGCAGTACCTCCAACTGGCCTCACAACCGCAGACCACGTGTGTTGTGTCRTGTGGGCGAGGGGTTTGCTGATGTCAACGTTGTGAACAGAGTGCCCCGTGGTGGCAGAGGGGTTATGGTATGGGCAGGCATAAGCTACGGACAACAAACACAATGGCATTTTATCGATGGCAATTTGAATGCACATCAATACCTCAACGAGATCCTGAGGTGCATTGTGAGGCCCATTTTTTTTTAAGGTATCTGTGACCAACAGATGTAAATCTGTATTCCCAGTCATGTGAAATCCATAGATTAGGCCCTAATTTATTTATTTAAATTTACTGATTTCCTCATATGAACTGTAACAGTAAAATCTTTGAAAGTTTTGCATCTTGCGTTTATATTTCTGTTCAATATATAAATACACTATATTATTCAAATTAGGGAATGTTGTACAATAATTTGTATTCAATTTTCTATTCATAGTATTTATAAGTAGATAAAAGACAGCATTAGAAGAAAAGGAGACTTATTGAAATAACACCTCTTCAAGGGTTGGTCCAACAGTGATTCTGAGCCTGTCTGACAGGGTTGGTCCTGCATTGGTTCTGAGCCTGACAGGGTTGGTCCAACAGTGGTTCTGAGCCTGTCTGACAGGGTTGGTCCAACAGTGGTTCTGAGCCTGTCTGACAGGGTTGGTCCAACAGTGGTTCTGAGCCTGACAGGGTTGGTGCATTGGTTCTGAGCCTGTCTGACAGGGTTGGTCCTACAGTGGTTCTGAGCCTGTCTGACAGGGTTGGTCCAACAGTGGTTCTGAGCCTGACAGGGTTGGTCCCTGCATATGGTTCTGAGCCTGTCTGACAGGGTTGGTCCATGGCATGTGGTTCTGAGCCTGTCTGACAGGGTTGGTCCTGCATTGGTTCTTGAGCCTGTCTGACGAGGGTTGGTCCTGCATTGGTTCTGAGCCTGTCCTGACAGGGTTGGTTCTGCATTGGTTCTGAGCCTGTCTGACAGGGTTGGTTCTGCATGGTTCTGAGCCTGTCTGACAGGGTTGGTCCTACAGTGGTTCTGAGCCTGTCTGACAGGGTTGGTTCCAACAGTGGTTCTGAGCCTGACAGGGTTGGTCCTGCATTGGTTCTGGACTGTCTGACAGGGTTGGTCCTGCATTGGTTCTGAGCCTGTCTGACAGGGTTGGTTCTGCATTGGTTCTGAGCCTGTCTGCCAGGGTTGGTCCTGCATTGGTTCTGAGCCTGTCTGACAGGGTTGGTTCTGCATTGGTTCTGAGCCTGTCTGACAGGGTTGGTCCAACAGTGGTTCTGAGCCTGCCTGACAGGGTTGGTCCTACAGTGGTTCTGAGCCTGCCTGGCAGGATTGGTCCAACAGTGGTTTCTGAGCCTGTCTGACAGGGTGGTCCTACAGTGGTTCTGAGCCTGTCTGACAGGGTTGGTCCAACAGTGGTTCTGAGCCTGCATGGCAGGGTTGGTCCTACAGTGGTTTCTGAGCCTGCATGGCAGGGTTGGTCCAACAGTGGTTCTGAGCCTGTCTGACAGGGTTGGTCCTACAGTGGTTCTGAGCCTGTCTGACAGGGTTGGTCCTACAGTGGTTCTGAGCCTGTCTGACAGGGTTGGTCCTACAGTGGTTCTGAGCCTGTCTGACAGGGTTGGTCCAACAGTGGTTCTGAGCCTGTCTGGCAGGGTTGGTCCAACAGTGGTTCTGAGCCTGTCTGACAGGGTTGGTCCTACAGTGGTTCTGAGCCTGTCTGCAGGGTTGGTCCAACAGTGGTTCTGAGCCTGTCTGACAGGGTTGGTCCAGCAGTGGTTCTGAGCCTGACAGGGTTGGTCCTACAGTGGTTCTGAGCCTGACAGGGTTGGTCCAACGGTGGTTCTGAGCCTGCATGGCAGGATTGGTCCAACAAAAGGCAAAGCCCCCCAGATGGGTGAGTATAATATACAAGGAATTTCTCAAAGCTTCTAATGAGAACCTTTGATGACCATATACCTAGCCGGTGGGAATTCTTTAGGTCGGTCTAGGGTTGGAAGGGGAGAGAGGGGTAGATGTGTTTGTGAAGGAGAGGTGGGGAGAGCGAGCGTTGCTATAGGTTGTTGGTGTCAGGAACAGTATAAGATGAATAACAATAAGAACTGCCAATCCCGGTAATAGGTTACAATCCTTTGTAGGAAATACCTACACTATTACGCAGATTCTTTGTCAATTTTGGAAAAAATTAAGACATGCAAGATTTTTATAATAAAATACAGTACCAGTCAAAAGTTTGAACACAATTACTCATTCAAGGGTTTGTTTTTTATTTTTACTATTTTCTATATTGTAGGATAATAGTGAATGACTCCTTGCTGTCCCCAGTCCACCTGGTTGTGCTGCTGCTCCAGTTTCTGTATAGCACATTGTGACATCAGCTGATGTAAAAAGAGCTTCATAATACAATTGATTGATTGATCCCAAACCATCTCAATTGGGTTGAGGTCGGGTGATTGTGGAGGCCAGGTCATCACTCCATCACTTCCTTCTTGGTCAAATAGCCCTTACACAGCCTAGAGGTGTGTTTTGGGTCATTGTCCTGTTGAAAACAAATGATAGTCCACTAAACCCAAACCAGATGGGATGGCGTATCACTGCAGAATGCTTTGGTAGCTATGCTGGTTAAGTGTGCTTGATTTGTAAATAAATCACAGACAGTGTCACCAGCAATGCACCCCCAAACCACGGTGGGAACCACACATGCGGAGATCATCTGTTCACCTACTCTGCGTCTCACAAAGACACGGCGGTTTGAACCAAAATCTCACATTTAAACTCATTAGACCAAAGGACAGATTCCACCGGTCTAATGTCCATTGCTCGTGTTTCTTGGCCCAAGCAAGTCTCTTCTTCTTTCGGTGTCCTTTAGTAGTGGTTTCTTTGCTGAAATTCAACCATGAAGGCCTGATTCACACAGTCTCCTCTGAACAGATGATGTTGAGATGTGTCTGTTTCTTGAACTGTGTGAAGCATTTATTTGGGCTGCAATTTCTGAGGCTGGTAACTCTAATGAACTTATCCTCTGCAGCAGAGTTATCTCTGGGTCTTCCTTTCCTGTGGCGGTCCTCATGAGAGCCAGTTTCATCAAAGCACTTGATGGTTTTTGCCGACTGCACTTGAAGAAACTGGATTGACTGACCATCATGTCTTAAAGTAAGATGGACTGTCGTTTCTCTTTGCTCATTTGAGCTGTTCTTGCCATAATATGGACTTGGTCTTTTACCAAATAGGGCTATCTTCTGTATACCACCCCTACCTTGTCACAACGACACAACTAATTGGCTCAAATGCATTAATTCCACAAATTAACTTTTAACAAGGCACACCTGTTAATTGAAATGCATTCCACGTGACTATCTCATGAAGCTAGTTGAGAGAATGCCAAGAGTGTGCAAAGGCAAAGGGTGGCTATTTGAAGAATCTCAAATATRAAATATATTTTGATTTGTTTAACACTTTTTTGGTCACTACATGATTCCATATGTGTTATTTCATAGTTTTGATTTCTTCGCTATTATTCTACAATGTAGAAAATAGTAAAAATAAAGAAAAACCCTKGAATGAGTAGGTGTTCTAAAACTTCTGAACGGTAGTGTATATG
The DNA here is from genome assembly GCF_002910315.2 of Salvelinus sp. IW2-2015. Classification (NCBI taxonomy): domain Eukaryota; kingdom Metazoa; phylum Chordata; class Actinopteri; order Salmoniformes; family Salmonidae; genus Salvelinus; species Salvelinus sp. IW2-2015. Next base: position 78,302 of record NW_019944083.1, read on the forward strand.
ATAGAATGTATATTATTACAATATATTATACAGTATACTATACATAATGTTATAATATAACCTGAAAGTTATTGCTGCCTTCAATAACATCTGCAAAATATTTGTACGTGACCAATGAAATTTGATTTATCATAAATGAAATGAAAAAATATACAGACCACAAATTCCAATTGGTTATACTTAAACCCTTACGTCATCCTCAGCTCTGCCATCGTCCCCAAATATTTTGGAACCAAGGACTGGTCAACCAAAATCCACAAAAGTGGAGACAAATTTGACCCCAATAACTACCGTGGGATATTGCGTCAACAGCAACCTCTGGAAAATACTCTAGATTATCATTAACAGCAGACTTCTACATTTACTCAGTGAAAACAATGTCCTGTCAAATTGGCTATTTACCAAATGACATCACGTATTGATCCTGCACACCCTTATCGACAAACAAAACGAAAGTAAAGTCTTCTCATTCTTTGTTGATTTCAAAAAAAGCTTTTGACTCAATTTGTCATTACGGTCTGCTATACACATTGATGTAAAGCTGCGGTGAGAAACATACATTATAAAATCCATGAACACAAACAACAAGTGTAAAGTTAAAATTAGCAACAAAAAAACAGGGTCATGTGGTTAGACAGGGATGCAGCTTGAGCCCCACCCTCTACAACATCAAACGATTTGGTGAGGGCACTAGAATAGTCTGCAGCACCCGGCCTCACCCTACCAGAGGTGAGTAACTAACACAGGTGAAATGAAAGAACACAACGAAACAGGGCTACGTTCAAGAACACAATGAAACAGAACACAAGAAAAAAAATATCAAACCTTAAAACTAGAATCTGAAGTCAAATGTCTACTGTTTGCTAATGATTTTTTTTTTTTTTTTAATTTAGGACTTGGTCTTTTACCTATATTATCCAGGGCAACTTACAGTTAGTGCATCCGTCTTAAGATAGCTAGGTGGGACAACCACATATCACAGGCATAGTAAGTACACTTTTTCTCAATGAAGTAGTTATCAGCAAAGCCAGAGCTAGAGGGGGGTGTGATTATTTAAGACACTCTTCGAAGAGAGGATTTTAGGTGTTTTCGGAAGATGAGTGGGGTCTCTGCTGTCCTAGCTTCTGAGGGAAGCTGGTTCCACCATTGTGGTGCCAGGACATTGAAGAGTTTGGACTGGGCAGAGCTGGTGGGACCAAAGGTGGCAAAACAGAGTGCTCGGGTTGGGGTGTTCGGTTTTGAGAAAAGCTGAAGGTAGGGAGGGGTAGTTCCTCGCTTCTCAGGCAAGTACCATGGTCTTACAGTTGATGAAAGCTTTGATTGGAAGCCGGTGGAGTTTGCGGCGGAACGGGGTGAAATGGGAGAATTTGGGAAGGTTGAACACTAGGCGGGCTACAGCGTTCTGGATAAGTTGAAGGGGTTTGAAGGCACAAGCAAGGAGCCCAGCCAACAGCGAGTTGCAGTAGTCCAGAAGGGAGAGGACAAGTGCCTGGATTAGGACCTGCGCCGCTTCCTGTGTGAGGTAGGGTCGTACTCTACGGATGTTGTGGGCAGGAACCTGCAGGAGCGAGTCATCCTCTCTCTTGGTAGGTGGGTCGTTACTCTAGGATGTTGTGGAGCAGGAACTCGTCAGAGCCGAGTCAATGTCTGCGTGTGAGGTAGGGTCGTATCTCTACGGATTGTTGTGAGCAGGAGACCTGGGAAGCTTTAGTCATCTGCTTTGATGTTTGCAGAGAACGACAGCGTGTTGTCCAGGGTCACATCAAGATTCTTTGCACTCTAGGAGGGGGACACCATGGAGTTGTCAGCTGTGATGGACAGGTCTTGGAGCGAGCAGGCCTTCCCAGGGAGGAAGAGCAGCTTYGTGTTGTTAAGGTTGAGCTTGAGGTGGTGGGCCAACATCCAAGCTGAGATGTCTGCCAGGTACCTAGAGATGCGTATCTTCACCTGGGTGTCAGAAGGGGGAAAGGAGTAAAGTAGTTGAGTGTCATCCGCATAGCAATGACAGGAGAGACCATATGAGGATATGACGGAGCCGAGTTACTTGCTATATAAAGAGAAGAGGGCCTAGAACTGAGCCCTGGGGGACACCAGTAGTGAGAGTACGTGGTGCAGACGCAGATCCTCTCCATGTCAGGTTAGGTTAGATTACTTGTTAGATATTACTGCATTGTCGGAACTAGAAGCACAAGCATTTCGCTACACTCGCATTAACATCTGCTAACCATGTGTATGTGACAAATAAAATTTGATTTGATTTGATTTGATATTTGTCACTTGGTAGGAGCGGCTTGCCAGGTAGGATGTAATACAGGAGTGTGCAGAGCCTGAGACGCCCAGCCCTGAGAGGATGGAGAGGAGGATCTGATAGAGCCTGAGACACCCAGCCCTGAGAGGATGGAGAGGAGGATCTGATAAAGCCTGAGACTCCCAGCCCTGAGAGGGTGGAGAGGAGGATCTGATAGAGTCTGAGACACCCAGCCCTGAGAGGGTGGAGAGGAGGATCTGATAGAACCTGAGACGCCCAGCCCTGAGAGGGTGGAGAGGAGGATTTGATGGGTCACAGTGTTAAATGCAGCAGATAGATCTAGTAGGATGAGAACAGAGGAGAGAGAGTCAGCTTTGGCAGTGCGAAGAGCCTCCATGACAGAGAGAAGTGCAGTCTTGGTTGAGTGACCCGTCTTGAAGCCTTACCGGTTAGGGTCAAGAAGACACAGAGACAGAACGCTGGTCTGTAGTTTTATTTTTCAGAGGGGTAGAGCGTTCGTTTCTTGAGAATGGGAGCGACTCGGGCAATTTTGAAGTCTGAAGGGAAGCAGCCAGTAATCAGGGATGAGGGAAGTGAGGAATGGGAGAAGGTCTCCAGAGATCTGGAGAAGGGAGGAGGGGATGTGGTTGAGCGGGTAGGTTGTTGAGCAGCCGAACCTCACTAGTCACAGGATTTCATCTGGAGAAAGAGGTCAAGGARTAGGGTAGTTCTGTGTGAGTGACACCAGTGGACTCAATAGGCTGAGTGAATGAGTGCGAACAGTGGCCTCAATAGGCTGAGTGAGAGAGGAGCAGATGTTGTCAACCTTCTTTTCAAAGTCGTCCGCGATAGAGGGAGGAAGGAAGGGGTGGACTATTAAGGAGGGAGGAGAAGGTGGAAAAKACTTTCCTAGAGAGAGAAGCARAAGCTTGAMATTTATGGTGGGAGAAACTGGCTTTAGCAGCAGATACAGAGGAATAGAGGGTAGATAGGAAGGAGTGAAAGGATGATAGGCCCTCTGAAAGTCCTCAATTTTTTGCTTAGCTGCTCGCAGACCTGTTCTATCAGCAGTTCTAACCCTGCCGTTRATCAGGAATTCCACATGGGTTGTGCACGCAGGGTACACTAAATTAGAAGAGTTGCAGCCAAGGGGTGGGGAGTCGTCTGTAAAGCGTACAGGGAGAGGAGTGAACAGGTATAGAAATACACACACACGTAGTTGACAAAGCTACAGAAGAGCAAATGAGATAATCTGTAAATAACGAGGTAAAGTATTCAAGTGATTGAGTGGAGCATTCCTCTCTTTCCTTCTGAGTTTCGGGACAAGACTGCCGCTGACACGGCTGCTGCTGAGAAAACAGGGGAGACTGAAGTACCAACACTAATTGCTAATTGCCTTGCAGAGGTAAAGAGCAAACCTCCCGGTACTAAGTGCTGATTGCCTAGGAAAGGAAAAACCACTCCCCCTCCAAAACAGCCGCTGATTACGAAAAGAACAACAGTCACAAATTGCCCTGCCCTTTAATCCTGGTTGATGTGTCAACAGTCAGCTGCATGTTTTGAGCAGTTGGCAGTTCAAACACCAAGTAGACTACTGGGAAGACAGTCAGCACTTAAAGTAGATGTCCCTACTGTAGCTAGCAAAAAGACAGTACTAGACAACAACAGATTAAGACTAAATKTATACGTATCACTCCTGGAGCTATCAGGAGTGCACTAGCTATAGAATGATGATCTAGTGCTTCTGCCAACAACCAAGGAGGGCCTACAGCAGCACCTAGTTCTTCTGCCCAGATTCTGTCAGACCTGGGCCCAAGTTGCCAGGAACACGAATATACATTCCATCTCGTCACCATTGCCCTAGAGCACACAAATAACTATACTTACCTTGACCTAAACATCAGCACCACAGGTAACTTCCACAAAGCTGTGACGATCTGAGAGACAAGGCAAGAAGGGCCTTCTACTTAAAAAAAATAATAATAACGTTCCCAACGTAAACGGACATTTTCTCTGGCCCAGATCGTAGAATATGCATATAATTTACAGATTAGGATAGAAAACACTCCAAAGTTTCCAAAACTGTCAAAATATTGTCTGTGAGTATAACAATACTGATATAATCGCAGGTGAAACCTGAGAAAATCTAACCCGGAGTGATAAAAATAAAAAATCTGTGTTTTGGCGTCTATCTCCATTATAAAGGGGTATCAACCAGATTCCTTTACCAATGGCTTCCTCAGGCTGTGACCAGGCTTTAGACATGTTTCAGGCTTTTATTTTGAGAATGAGTGAGATGTTTCAAAAGATGTCAGGTGTCCTCTGAATAGTTCTGCGTGCGACGAAGGGGCCTCCCCATTTTCCTTTTCTCCTCTTAAAGAATAGGTTATGGTCCGGTTGAAATATTAGCGATTATGTTTGTTAAAAACACTGAGGATTGTTATAAAAACATTTGACATGTTTCTACGACCATTACGGATACTTTTGGAATTTGTCGAACGGAACAAGGCTTTGGTTTTCTCACATAACGCGCCACCCAAATGGCGTTTTTTGTGATAAAGTAATATTTATCGAACAAAAATAACATTGTTGTTGGTAACTGGGAGAGCTCGTGAGTGAAACATCCGAAGATATATCAAAGGTAAGCGATTAATTTTATTTGCTTTCTGACTTTCGTGACCAAGCTAACCAAAGCTAATATAAGGCTAACTGTTCTAGCATGGGATTGCTACACTCATAAAAGCTTGATTTCTTTCGCTGTAAAGTATATATTTCAAAAATCTGACACGAATAGTGGTGAGATAACAACAAGCTAAACTGTGTTTTGGTATATTTCACTTGTGATTGCATGATTATAAATATTTTTGGGTATATATTTTTTAATCGATACGTTTGGGACTTTTCATTCCTTTCAGGACCGGAACGAGGCTGTAGTTCTCAGCATAACGCGCAACCCAAATGGCGTCGTTTTTTGTGAAAAGATAATATTTATTGAACAAAAATAACATTTGTTGTGTAACTGGGAGTCTCGTGAGTGGAAACATCCGAAGATTACAAAGGATGCGATTAATTTATTGCTTTTCTGATTTCGTGACCATGCTATTTGGGGCTAGCTGTTGTAAGCTTGATTGCTACACTCACAAAAGCTTGGATTTCTTTCGCTGTAAAGTATATTTTCAAAATCTGATATGATAGGTGGATTAACACAAGCTAAGCTGTGTTTTGGTATATTTCACTTGTGATTGCATGATTATAAATATTTTTTGTAATATTTATGCATTTGGCGCCCTGCAATTCCTACGCGGTTGATTAGGAAAGTGATCCCTGTAAAAGGATCCGTAGCGCAGAGAAGTTAAGGTCTTACTCACACAGTCGGCTGCGGGGCAGATCACACAAGTCTTGCCGGAACAGCTGTGCTCTCATGCATGATATCATAGATGTTATTTGCCTCAAAAGCAGCATAGAAGGTAGTTTTTGACTCGTCTGTAAGGCTGCGTGTCACTGGTAGTTCTCGCTCGTGCTTGTCCTTATGTAGTCTGTAATGGTTTGCCAGCCCTGCCACATCCAACGAGCATAAGAGCCGGTGTAGTACGATTCGATCTTAGTCCTGTATTGACGCTTTTCCTGTTTGATGGTTCGTCGGAGGGCATAGCGGGATTTCTTATAAGCTTCCGGATTAGAGTCCCACTCCTTGAAAGCGGCAGCTCTCGCCTTTAGCTCAGTGCAGATGTTGCCTGTAATCCATGGCTTCTGGTTGGGGTATGTGCGTACGGTCACTGTGGGGACGACGTCATTGAAGCACTTATTGATGAAGCCAATGACTGATGTGGTGTACTCCTCAATGCCATCGGAGGAATCCCAGAACATGTTCCAGTCTGTGCTACAAAACAGTCCTGTAGACTAGCATCTGCTTCATCTGACCACTTTTTTATTGATCTAGTCATTGGTACTTCCTGCTTTAATTTTTGCTTGTAAGCAGGATCAGGAAGATAGCATTATGGTCAGATTTTCCAAATGGAGGGCGAGGGAGAGCTTTGTACGTGTCTCTGTTTGTAGAGTAAAGGTGATTCAGAGTTGTTTTCTCCTMTGGTTGCACATTGAACTTTGCTGATAGARATGTGGTAAAACGGATTTAAGTTTTCCAGCATTAGTCCCCGGCTACTAGGAGCGCCGCCTCTGGGTGAAAGTTTTCTTATTTTCTCGTGGAAATACAGCTCATTCAATGCTGTCTTAGTGCTAGCCTCTGACAGTGGTGGTATGCTAACAGCTACGAAAAAACTGATGAAAACTCTCTAGGTAAATAGTGTGGTCTACAGCTTATCATGAGATACTCTACCTGACTTTATTACAACCATCCCATGTCATAAAACTTGACTAGAAATAAATAGAGACTTTATTACTATCACAAAATATTGCAATGCTTGACTAGACAGAGATAGTGACTCTGCTCTGCTCTCCTCACCACAAGAAGTATATAGAATGCCTCCAGTATATTACACTCTGTCTACAGCCTCCAGTATATTAAGTCTGTTCTACAGCCTCCAGTATTTACACTCTGTCTAAAGCCCCAGTATATACACTCTGTCTACAGCCTCCAGTATACTTTAAACTTGTCTAGCAGCCTCCAGTATATTAACACTTTACTAGTCTGTATATTACACGCTTTCAGCTCCAGTTATTACACTCTGTCACGTCAGTTATTAACTCTGTCTAGCTCCAGATATTACCTCTGATGGTAAGCTCTCAGTATATTACACTCGCTGTCTACAGCCTCATATATTAAACACGTTGTCTCGACAGCACTCCGAGTATATTCACTCTGTCTCACTATACTATTACGTCTCATCCAGTATTTCACTCTGTCTACAGCCTCACAGGATATTAACGACTCGTCTACAGCCTCCATATATTACACTTCCCTACAGCCTACAGTATATTACACTCTGCCCTACAGCCTCCCCAGTAGATTACAGCCCTCTGTCACAGGGCCTCCAGTATATTCACCTCTGTCTCCAGCCTACAGAATACACTATACATCCTCATTGCTCGTGTCTACAGCCTCCTAGTATATTAACTCTGTCTACTAGCCTCCAGTATTTACACTCTGTGTCTACAGCCTCCAGTATATACACTCTGTCCTACAGCCATCCAGTATATTATCACTTGTCTACAGCCTCCAGTATATTACACTCTGTCTACAGCCTCCAGTATATTAAACACTCTCTGTCTACAGCCTCCAGTATATTACATCGTCTACGCCTCCCAGTATATACCTCTGTCTACAAGCCTCCGTATATCTACGCTGTCTTCTACAGCCTCTAGTATATTACACTCTGTCTACAGCCTCAGTATAAATTACACTCTGTCTACAGCTCCTAGTATACTTACACTCTGTCTACAGCCTCAGTTATTACACTCTGTCGTTACAGCCTCGCAGTATATTACACTCTGTCTACAGCCTTCCCAGTATATTACACTACTGTCTCCAGCCTCGCAGTATATTACACTCTGTCTACAGCCTCACAGTATATTACACTGCATGTCTACAGCCTCCACCCGTGATAGTTAACACTTCTGTTCCAACCAGATATGCCTCTGTCTCAAGACTCCATTATGAGCACTCTGATCTTACACCTCCAGTATATTACAGCTACTGTCCCCTAGCTCCAGTATATTTACAGCTCTGTCTACACGCCTCGCAGTATAGATTACACTGCTGTCCTACATGCTTTCCAGTTATATATACACTCTATCCTCCAGCCTCCAGTATAATTACAACTGCTGTCTCCAGAGCTCCGAGGATAATTCTTCTGTTACAGGCCCTCCAGTAAGTTACACTCTGTCTACTGCCTTCAGTATAATTACATCTCTGTCTACACGCCTACCAGTATAGTACAACTCTGTTCTCCAGACCCAGGAATATATTTTTTGTGTTCTCAGTGGGGATCCCTGCCATCTGGGTGTCTATAACTCCTGTGCTCCATCTTTGTTGTCACACTTGTTCTGGGTCTGATTTTTAAAAAAAATACATCGATTTGATACTTGGTCTTAGATAACAGTACTATTTAAACAAGTGCAAACGGGATAAGAACGTGAAGTAAGCTCACTTCCACAAGATCCTTGACAAATGTCAGGCCTATGGTGCCTACGAATCGGATCCTTTTTTTTTATTGTATAAGTGATATGGTAAGATCTTGTACAAGGAGGGAATGCACGTGTATTAGGTGAGGAAGAGGGCCCCTTGGGATTGGAGCCATGGACAGTTTACCCTGAGTACAACGTGTAATTTAGGCAGGAGAGGGCCCTGGGGATTATGAGCCAATGGACAGTTTACCCTGGACGTCACGTGTATAGGTCGAGGTAGAGGGCCCGGGATTGAGGCCATGGACAGTTTACCGTCTGAGGTCAACGTGTATTAGTGGGTGGAGTTGCCCGGGATTGAGCCATGGACAGTTCTGCCCTGAGTCGACGTGTGATTAGTGAGGTGAGGGCCCGGGATTGAGCTGTGGACAGTTTCCCTGAGTCACGAAATTATTAGGTGAGGTCAGAGGGCCCCCGGCGATTGAGCTGTGCGACAGTATTTACCTCCCCTGAGTTCACGTGTATTTTAGTGAAGGTAAGAGGGCCCGGGATTGAGCGTGGGACAGTTTCCCTGAGGTCACGATGTGATAAGTAGAGGTAGCAGGGCCTCCGGGATTGAGCTGTGGACATTTTACCCTGAGTCGTGTTTAGTGAGCGTGGAGGGCCCCGGGATTGAGCCATGGAAGTTTACCCCTGAGTATCGTGTATTTAGTGAGGTAGAGCGCCCCGGATTGGAGCTGTGGACAGATTTACCCTGAGTCAACGTGTATTTCGTGAGGTAGAGGGCCCCGGGAAATTGAGCCCAAGGACAGTTTACCCTGAGCTCACAGATGTATTAGTGAGGTAGGAGGGCCCGGGAGTTTGGATGCTGTGGACGNACATGATACAGCAACATGTGTGTATAACATATACAGGACAACGTGATGTGTATTAACATGATACAGGACAACAGTGTAAACAGATGCAAGTTGGGAAACAGGACAACGTGTGTGTATAAATGATACATGACAACATCGTGTGTGTATAACATGATACAGGACAACGTGTGTCTATATACATGATACAGGACAACGTGTGTTTATAACATGATACAGGAACCAACGATGTGTGTATAACATGATACAGACAACGTGTGTTTATAAACATGTGATACAGGACAACGTGTGTGTAACATGATACAAGACAACGTGTGTGTATAACATGATACAGGACAACTGTGTGTTGTATAACATGATACAGGACAACGTGTGTGTATAACATGATACAGGACAACGTGTGTGTATAAACATGATACAGGACAACGTGGTATAAACATGATACAGGACACTGTGTGTATAACATGATACAGGACAACATGTGTGTGTAAACATGATACAGGACAACGTGTGTGATAACATGATACAGGACAACGGTGTGTATACATGATACAGGACAGTATGTAGTCATATTAACATGGATACAGGACAACGTGTGTGTATATAACATGATACAGGACAACTTGTGTGTGTATAACATGATACAAGACAACGATGTGGTGTAAGTAACATGATACAGGACAACGTGTGTATAATAACATGATACGAACAACGTGTGTTTATAACATGATACAGACAACATGTGTGATAACATGATACAGACAACGTTGTGTATAACATATAACAGGACAACGTGTTGTAACATGATACAGGACAACGTGTTTGTATAACAGTGATAACAGGACAGTTGTGTGTATATAACATGATACAGACAGACAACGTGTGTGTGTATATAACATGATACAGGACAACGTGTGATGTGTTAGTAACATGATACAGGACAACAGTGTGTGTATAACATGATTACAGGACAAGTAGTTGTATAGAACATGATACAGGACAACGCGTGTGTATATAACATGATACAGACAACGTGTGTTATAACATGATACAGGACAACGTGTGTTAGGTTATAACATGATACAGGACAACGTGTTTATAACATGATACAGAGACAACGTTGCTGTATTAACATGATACAGGACAACGTGTGTGTTATAACATGATACAGGACAACGTGTGTGTATATAACATGATACAGGACAACAGTGTGTACAAACATGATAATGTGTATAACATGATACAGGACAACTGTGTGTGTATAACATGATACAGGACAACGTTGTGTAGTATAACATGATCAGACAACGTGTGTTATAACATGATACAGGACAACGTGTGTTATAACATGATACAGACACAAGTTGTGTTTATAAACATGATACAGGACAACGTGTGTTATAACCATGATACAGGACAACGTGTATTTATAACATGATACAGACAACGTGTGTTGATAAACATGATACAGGACAACGTGTTGTTATATAACATGATACAGGACAACATGTGTGTATAACATGATACAGGACAACGTGGTGTATAACATGATACAAGGACAACATGTGTTTATAACATGATACAAGGACAACGTGTGTTATAACATGATACAGGAACAACGTGTGGTGTTTATAAACATGATACAGGACAACGTGGTGTGTATAAACATGATACAGGACAACGTGTGTATTATACACATGATACAGGAACTACGTAACGTGTTTATAACATGATACAAGGACAATGTGTGTTATAACATGATACAGGACAACGTGTGTGTATATAACATGATCAGACAACTGTGTGTTATAACATGATACAGAGACAACATTGTGTGTATAACATGATACAGGACAATGTGTGTGTATATAACATGATACAGGACAACGTGTGTTTATAACATAACAGGACAACGTGTGTTATAACATGATACAGGAAACGTGATGATGTTGTTTATAACATGATACAGGACAATGTGTGTGTAATAAACATGATACAGGACAACGTGTGTGTTAACATGATAAGGGACAACATGTTTTAACATGATACAGGACAACATGTGGTTATATACATGATACAGGACAATGTGTGATATATAACATGATACAGGACAACGTGTGTTTATAACATGATACAGGACAACGTGTGTTTATAACATGATACAGGACAACGTGGTGTTTATAAACATGATACAGGACAACTGTGTGTTATAACATGATACAGGACAACATGTGTGATATAACATGATACAGGACAATGTGTGTGTACTATAACATGATACAGGACAACGTGTGTATTATAAACATGATACAGGACAACGTGTGTTGTATAACATGATACAGGACAACATGTGGTGTATAACATGATACAGACAACATGTGTGGTATAACATGATAACAGGACAACGTGTGGTTTTATAACATGATAACAGACAACGTGTGTGTATAACATGATACAGGACAACGTGTGTGTATATAACATGATACAGGACAAGTGTTTAATATGATACAGGACAACGTGTTTTATAACATGATACAGGACAAACGTGTTGTTATAACAGATACAGGACCAACGTGTCTGTGTATAACATGATACAGGCAACATGTGTGTGTAACATGATACAGGACAACATGGTGTGTATAACATGATACAGGACAACAGTGTGTACTAACATGATACAGGACAACATGTGTGTATAAACATGATACGAACAACGTGTGTTTATAACATGATAAAAGGACAACGTGTGTTTATAAACATGATACAGGACAACATGTGTGTATAACATGATACAGGACAATGTGTGTATAACATGATACAGGACAACATTGTAAACATGATACAGGACAACGTGTGTATATAACATGATACAGGACAACATGTGTGTGTATAACATGATACAGGACAACATGTGGTGTATAACATGATACAGGACAACATGTGTGGTATAACATGATACAGGACAACATGTGTGTTAAAATCGACAGTTGTACATGACAGGACAACATGTGTATAACATGATACAGGACAACGTGTGTGTTTATAACATATACAGACATGTGTGTATAACATGTACAGGACAACATGTGTGTTATAACATGATACAGGACAACATGTGTGTATAACATGATACAGGACAACGTGTGTTATAACATGATACAGACAACATGTGTGTATAACATGATACAGGACAACGTGGTGTTTAAACATGATACAGGACAACATGTGTGTGTATAACATGATACAGACAACATGTGTGTGTATAACAGTGATACAGAGACAACATGTGTGTTTATAACATGATACAGGAAACGACTGTGTTTATAACATGATACAGGACAACGTGTGTTGTTTAAACATGAGTACAGGACAACATGTTGTGTGTAACATGATACAGGACACATGTGTGTATAACATAGATACAGGACAACGTGTGAGTAACATGATACAGGACAACGTGTGCGTGTTTTCGATTTGCACCAAATAATCATGTCAATGGCAAAATACAAATGTTACAATTAAAGGGTTTAATCAAATCCAATTCAACGGGACAGCAATGGGGACACTCATTACCGTACAGTACGATTCAAACGTCAATTATGAAGTGCTTCTCTACCATCATTATGTATTGTTTGCTGTTACCAGAGAATACTGAGTTCATATCATTAATAAAACATTAATATCCTAAAAGGTCACAAAGGGTGACAGAAAGTCCTCCTGAAGGAAGTTGTTGAAAGGAAAACCATTTAAATTAAGATTTCCCTGGATAAGATTTTATGAGTACTAAATTGACACGTGTCTGGAAATTAATGATCTATACTACACCCACTAACCTTGCGAGTGAGTCAGTGACACACACACACCACACACACACACACACCACACACACACACACCACACACACACACACACACACACAACACACACACACACACACACAACACACAACACACACAACAACACACACCCCCCCTGATCATTGGTCTGATTAATAGAAGTTGAATTGGATATTTAATTGGAGTGTTTACAATTATATAGCCTAGTCTCTCCTAAGATCAACCAGCCCAGACAAACCAAACGCTGGCACCATGTGTACGTGTGTGTGTGTGTGTGTGTTGTTGTGTGTTGTGTGAGTGTTGTGTGTGTGTGGTGTGGTGTGTGTGTGTGTGGTGTGTGTTGTGTGTGTGTGTGTGTGTGGTGTGTGTGTGTGTGTGTGTGTGTGTGTGTGACATCAGGGGGGAACCAGACATGGAACCATTCTAACGCACCCCATCATAAGCCTTCCGTCTCTCCACCCCCACCACCCCTGCATAGACTTATACCTCTCCACCCCCACCACCTCTACATAGACTTATACCTCTCCACCCCCCCCCCCCCCCACCACCCTACATAGACTATACCTCTCCACCCCCCCACCACCCCACCACCCCTACATAGACTTATACCTCTCCACCCCCACCACCACCTGCATAGACTTATACCTCTCCACCCACCAGCCCTACATAAACTTATACCTCTCCACCCCCCCACCACCCCACACCCCTACATAGACTTATACTCTCCACCCCCCACCACCTCTACATAGACTTATACCTCTCCACCCCCCCACCACCCCTACATAGACTTATACCTCTCCACCCCCCACCAACCCTACATAGACTTATACCTCTCCACCCCCCCACCACCACCCCCTACATAGATATACCTCTCCACCCCCCCACCACCCCTACAAGACTTATACCTCTCCACCCCCCCCACCACCCCCACCACCACCCCTACATAGACTTATACTCTCCACCCCACCACCCCTACATAGACTTCTACCTCTCCACCCCCCCCACCACCACCCTACATAGACTTCTACCTTCCACCGCCCCCCACCACCACAACATAGACTTATACCTCTCCACCCCCCCCCCCCCCCCCACCACCATCCCAACATAGACTTCTACCTCTCCACCCCCACCCAGTACATAGACACAAGGCAGTGCTGTGTCACACCTATATCTGTCGGGCTCCAACAGAGAGCCATAAAGTTCCTGCACCGTAGCAGCCATTACACCTTTATGATCGACTCAGTGGTTTTAAGAGATCATTTCATCGTTTCATTCATTTTTTCCCCCTGCCCATATTTTGATTTCAACAGTCGACACTTCTCCATACATTTACGTGTACATGTCCTTTGACTGATTTAGCAGTTAGTGCATTCATTTTAAGATCGTGGACAACCATATAGGAGGGACAACCGCATTGGGAGGTACATTTTCCTCATTGAAGGGGCTGTCAGAAGAGTCAGAGGGTGAGGATTAAGCGAGGGTGTTGCTTCTGGGGTGTTTCTTTTTTTTACATGTATTTTATGGGGGGGGGGGTGTCGGGATGTGGAGGGGGATTATTTAAGATACTCTTAGAAGAGGTAGGTTTCAGGTGCTTTCGGAGAAGATGCCAGGGACTCTGTGTCCTAGTTTCAGGGGAAGATGGGCAGGACACTGCTGTCCTAGTTTCAGGGGGAAATGGGCAGAGACTCTGCTGTCCTAGTTTCAGGGGAAGATGGCCAGGGACTCTGCTGTCCTAGTTTCAGGGGGAAGATGGCCAGGGACACTGCTGTCCTAGTTTCAGGGGAAGATGGGCAGAGACTCTTGCTGTCCTAGTTTCAGGGGGAAGATGCAGGACCTGCTGTCCTAGTTCAGGGGAGATGGCCAGGGACTCTGCTGTCCTAGTTTCAGGAGAAGATGGCCAGGGACTCTGCTGTCCTAGTTTCGAGAAGATGGCCAGGGACTCTGCTGTCCTAGTTCAGGGGGAAGATGGCCAGGGACACTGCTGTCCTAGTTTCAGGGGAAGATGGCAGGGACTCTGCTGTCCTAGTTTCAGGGGGAAGATGGCAGGGACTCTGCTGTCCTAGTTTCAGGGGGAAGATGGCCAGGGACTCTGCTTGTCCTAGTTTCAGGGGAAGATGGGCAGGGACACTGCTGTCCTAGTTTCAGGGGGAAGATGGGCAGGGACTCTGCTGTCCTAGTTTCAGGGGGAAGATGGCAGGGACTCTGCTGTCCTAGTTTCAGGGGAAGATGGCCAGGGCTCTGCTGTCCTAGTTTCAGGGGGAAGATGGCCAGGGACTCTGCTGTCCTAGTTTCAGGGGAAGATGCCAGGGACTCTGCTGTCCTAGTTTTCAGGGGGAAGATGCCAGGGCACTGCTGTCCTAGTTTCAGGGGGAAGATGGCAGGGACACTGCTGTCCTACTTTCGGGAAGATGGCCAGGGACATCTGCTGTCCTAGTTTCAGGGGAAGATGGGCAGGGACACTGCTGTCCTAGTTTCAGGGGGAAGATGGGCCAGGGACTCTGCTGTCCTAGTTTCAGGGGGAAGATGGCAGGGGACTCTGCTGTCCTAGTTTCAGGGGGAAGATGGCCAGGGACTCTGCTCCTAGTTTCAGGGGGAAGAATGGCCAGGGACCTGCTGTCCTAGTTCAGGGGAAATGGCAGGACCTGCTGTCCTAGTTTCAGGGAAGATGGCCAGGGACACTGCTGTCCTGTTTCAGGGAAGATGGGCAGGGACACTGCTGTCCTAGTTTCAGGGGAAGATGGCCAGGGACGACTGCTGTCCTAGTTTCAGGGGGAGATGGCAGGGACACTGCGCTGTCCTAGTTTCAGGGGAAGATGGCCAGGGACTCTGCTGTCCTAGTTTCAGGGGGAAGATGGCCAGGGACACTGCTGTCCTAGTTTCAGGGGAAGATGGCCAGGGACTCTCGCTGTCCTAGTTTCAGGGGAAGATGGCCAGACACTGCTGTCCTAGTTTCAGGGGGAAGATGCAGGGACTCTGCTGTCCTATTTCACGGGGAAGATGGCAGGGACTCTGCTGTCCTAGTTTCAGGGGGAGATGGACAGGGACTCTGCTGTCCTAGTTTCAGGGGAAGATGCAGGACGTCTGCTGTCCTAGTTCAGGGGAAGATGGCCAGGACCTGCTGTCCTAGTTTCAGGGGGAAGATGTGGGCAGGGTCACTGCTGTCCTAGTTTCAAGAGGGAAGATGCCAGCAGGGACTCTCTGTCCTAGTTTCAGGGGGAAGCTGGTTCCACCATTTTGTATTTTGAATTTCGTATTCATTATGGATCCCCATTAGTTCCTGCAAAGGCAGCAGATACTCTTCCTGGGATCCAGCAAAATTAAGGCAGTTATATAATTTTTAAGACATTACAATACATTCACAACAGATTTCACAACATGTGAAAGTGTGTTCCCTCAGGCCGCTACTCTAATACCAAATATCTACAATGCAAAATCCATGTGTTCCCTGTGTGTGTGTGTGTGTGTGTGTGTGGTATCGTGTGTTTGTATGCATGTGTCTGCACCTGTGTTTGTGTTGCTTCACAGTTCACGAACAACGAGAAGCAGGATAGCGTACGCCCACTGCTCCCGGCGATAAGTCCAGACCTCCCACAGCAGGCAGTGCTCCGTCAGATCCAGAAGAGTGAGGGAAAGGAGCCGAACTCGACAACGAAGCCGCTGTTGGAGTCAGAGTAGTTAGAGTCAGCAACCAGACACAGGCAATCCCAGCGATGAAGGCACAGGTAGATTAGGCATCAGTGCAGCGAAGATATTCCTTATGTCGATCTGCTCCAGAACACCCTCGCAGRCACTCCTATCCGCTTCCCAGCATGCCGCTTGCCTTGTGGTTTCCACGACTTGTGACATGGGACCGGCGCTGATTAGAACAGTCTTGTTGGTGTTCTCTGTCTCCTTCACTACAGAACGGTAGAGGAGAAGCAGACGCACACGGGCCTTGGCTAAAACAAAGAATGGGGTAGCAGGGTGGAATTTGGAATTGGAATTGMAATTTGGTTGACATTRTGAATTGACTGGAATWWAAATGGAATTGACACCAACCCTGGTACTGTGGGTTACTAACTGTTCAGTACTGTATGGCCTTGAGAATGACCATTCCCTTCAACATAAGAGTTGCTGTAACTTTTTCCATGGCGACTGGCAGATAGTGCTTTGGCTCAACAAATACTGTATAGTCCTTGGCATTAGGGTAGGCCGTCGTTGTCAATAACAYTTGGTTCTTAAACTGACTTGCCTAGTTAAATAAAGGTTAAATTKACCAGACCTTCCTCCTGAGAGATACATGTATCGCCAAGCGTTGACGTAAAACTAAATCTGCATCCCAAATATACCCTACATAATGCCCTACTTTTGAGCAGAACCCCGTTGGCGCCTGGTCAGAAGTAGTGTACTGGGGCGAGACAGAGGTGGAGACAGGGAGGGGGGGACTCCAAACATGCATTAAAACAGTCTTGCTGTAATAGCTAAGCAAATCGAACACCGTGAGGACTCCATAGCCGTTTCAAAATAGCAAAAGGAAATGAAGTAGAAAATGTATGAAATACGTAAGCTTTTTCTCTCGCTTGCGTACTGATATTCGCAACAGACATGGCGGGAGAAGGTTAGCATTACCATTGGGCGGTCTAGCGTCGGCTAAGCAGTTCGCCTAGACGCTGTACACGCAGGTCCCCGAGGAAAAGACCTCGAGTCGACAGATTCACTATAATATGGAAGGAAGTGGCTTGCAGTAGCAGTTAGAGCACCACAGATGCCATGTAGCAAATAGACATTAGCTAGAATGGGAAAAACCTGATTCAGTTCAATGTACTATGTTTTAGTTCTAGTCTTGTGGGCATGGACAGAAAGGCTTGAGGATTTCGCCAATAGAGGCTATATAGCTCAAACCCAGCACATGGAATGTCAATAGAAATAGAACTAGAATAAAATTATAGAGAATGTGAATTCCCTTATTCAAGTCAGTATAGATTATATCGTAAATATATTGCTAGCTTCTAATGGCTCGGAATAGTGCATTGCCGTTCTGACCTCAACATAGTTGAATTGCTTGGCGCATTGTGTGATTCAGCTGCTGGGTATGGCTGCATTAGCAGAAGGCTACGTACAGGAGGGAAGGATGGTTCATATTGCACCCTCTTTTAGGTTTTACTAAAGCTACGTCAAGAAGGAGATTCGGTGATCATAGTTCACCTGCTTTAGGGTTTTATAAAGGGCTACGTACAGAGAGAGAGGATGGTTCATATGCACCCTCTGTTAGGTTTTATAAAGCTGAGTACAGAGGGAAGGATGGTTCATAATTCACCCTCTTAGGTTTATAAAGCTCGTATACAGAGAGAAGGATGTGTATCAATTTCCCCCTCTTCAGGGTTTTATAAAGCGTGCGTACGGGAGAGGGAGGATTGGTTCATATTCACCTCTTAGGTTTTAGGGTACAAGGCTGGCGTACAGAGGGAACGGATGGGTTCATATTCCCCTAGTTCAGGTTTGTATAAAGCTATGGTACAGACGAGAAGATTGTGCTTCATATTCATCTCTGTTCAGGTTTTTAATAAAGCTGCGTACAGGAGGGAAGGATGGGTCATATTCACCGTCTTTCGGTTTTTATACGAAGCTGACGTACAGAGGGAAGGATGGTTTCATATTCACCCTCTTCAGGCTTTTATAGAAGCTGCTGGGTACAGGAGCGGAAGGGAATGGTTCAGTGATGTCAACCGCTGTCTTTAGGTTTTTGTATAAAGGCTGCACGGTACAGAGAGGAAGGGATGTTCATAATTGTCACCCGTGTGTTAGGTTTATACAGCTGCGGTACGAGAGGGAAGGGATTGGTTCGAGTTTCATCTGTTGGTTTTATAAGGGTGCTTTTTGGCGTACAGAGGGAAGTGGATGGTTCATGATGTCACCCCTCTCAGGTTTTATAAAGCCTATGATACAGAGTAGAAGATTGGTTGCATATTCATCTGCTCTTTAGGTTTTTCAAAGCTTGCGTCCATGAGAGGAAGGATGTGTCATATTCACCCTCTTTTTAGGTTGGGTTATAAAGCCTGGGGCGTACGAGAGCGAGAGGATTGGTTCATTAATTCACGCTGTCTCTTAGGTTTATAAAGGCTGCGTACAGAAGGGGAAGGATGGTGTCATATTCACGCTCTTGATTTATAACGTGCGTACAGAGGGAAGGTGTATATAATCGTTTAGTGTTGTTATAAGCTGCGTACAGAGCGAAGCGATGGTTCTATCACCGTCTTCAGGTTTTTAAGAGCTGCGTATAGAGGGAGAGGTGATGGGTGTATATTCGGACGCCTCTTGGCGAGGTGTTTATGATAAGCTAGCGTACAGAGGAGAAGGGATGGTGTCATATTCACCTCTGTTGCAGGTTTTTATAAAGCTGCGTACAGAGGGAAGGATGGTTCATATGTCACCTCTCTCTTAAGGTTTTATAAGTTCAGGGAAGGTGACTTGGTGTTCCATTATAACCTCTGTTGGATTAATTATAAAGTGAGTAGAAGGTTCTATTACCTCTTTAGGTTTTATTAAAGCTACGTAACAGAGAAGAAAGATGGTTTCATTTCACCCTCTTCAAGTTTTTAGTTCAATATGACTTTGGATCTCGCATATGTTCACATTATATGTATGCTTGTAAGAGAACTGCAGCAGAATGTATATTCCTCTCTCTCTTCTCTGTCGCGGGTCAAGCCATAACCGCTGATGATTTGATAGAGAGGAGTTTGAGATGTGTTTATCTGTGCTGGTAGTGGTGGTGAACGGGAGAGGCAGTACTCACTCCCACCAGGAAAGAGGACTCCTGGAGCCTTAGATCTCTTTGAGACTGAAATGGCTGGAGTCAATGGTAGACAAAGCCTGGGTGAGGGGGATTTTACATTCAACACTGGTGAGAATGAAAAATATCCAGATACTGTAGATTAAAATATCCCGATAACTATAGACTGAAATATCCAGACTATAGACTGAAATATCCAGATAACTACCGACTGAAATATCCAGATAGACTATCAGACTGAAATATACCAGATAACTATCAGGACTGAAGAATATCCAGATAAGACTCAGACTGAAATATTCCAGATAACTACAGACTGAAATAATCAGATAACTACAGACTGAAATATCCAGATAACTACAGAGCTGAAATATCCATCCTATAGACTGAAAATACCAGATAACTACAGCGACATAGAAATATCCAGATACATACAGAGTGAAATATCCAATAACTATAGCTACGCTCTGGATAAGAGGTCTCTAAAGACTTAATGTTAAGATGTACAATGTAAAATATCCAGATCACTTACAGACGTGGGAAATGTCGAGATAACTAAGACTGAAATATCACAGATAACTACAGACTGAAATATTCCAGATTAATATAGACTGAACCACATCCAGAGTTAACTACAGATGAGCATATCCAGTCATTGAAGTAATGGTGAAATGGATCGAAGTGTGATAAGTTTTCAATATATAAAGCAAGCCTTATTTTCCATTTAAAAAGTGATCTGAGTCACTGAGCAGATGCTCAAATCGAGTGATTTACAGTCATTCATCTGAAGATAACCGGTGGGACAACCACATCTCCAGTCACATTAACTATGTTTTTCTTCAACAAATTAGCTATCAGCCAAGTCAGTGCTACAAACAACATTTATAAAAAAAAAAAAAATGGTCCAATAAGTGTTGTTCACAAAAAGGGGTAGGTTTAGATGTTTTTCGGGAAGATGGGCAGTGGACTTTGCTGTCCTAGCGTCAGGAGGGGGAAATGATTCCCACCGTGTGGGGGTGCCAGTACAGAAAAGAGTTTTGACTGGGCTGAGCGTGAGCTGCCCTCCCCTAGGGTGGGAGGGCCAGAGAATGGAGGACTGGAGTTGGGGTGTGTGATTAATAGAAGAGCCTGAAGGTACAGAGGAAAGTTTCTCTTGCTGCTCTGTAGGCAAGTACTATGGTCTTGTGTGGTGGATGCAAAGTCATTCATTTTATCTGCCGCCATTCTCTTCTGAGTCACATGTAATTTATTGATGTAGTGTATCCCAAATAGCACCTATTCCTATATAATGCACTACTTATGACCAGCTGCAATAGGGCTGGGTCAACAGTAGTGCACTATATAGGGAATAGGCTCTGGTCTATAATAGTGCACTATATAGGGAATAGGGCTCTGGTCAAAAGTAGTGCACTATTAGGGAATAGGGCTCTGGTCTAAAGTAGTGCACTTATATAGGGATTAGGGCTCTGGTCTATAGTAGTGCACTATATACACAACATAAAGGATATTCTGGCCCCCCCACCCCAGTATCAGACATACACAACATAAAGATATTCTCGCCCCCCCCAGTATCAGACAAACACTAACATAAAGATGTTCTGCCCCCCCCCCCCCAGTATCAGACTACACTACATAAAGATATTCTGCCCCCCCCCCAAGTATCAGACATACACTACATAAAAGATATTCTGCCCCCCCCCCCAGTATCAGACATACACTACATAAGATCTGCCCCCCAGTATCAGACATACACTACATAAAGATATTCTGCCCCCCCCCCCCCAGTATCAGACATACACTACATAAAGATATTCTGCCACCCCCCCCCCCAGTATCAGACATACACTCATAAAGATATTCTGCCCCCCCCCCCCCCAGTATCAGACATACACAACATAAAGATATTCTGCCCCCCCCCCCCAGTATCAGACATACACTACATAAAGATATTCTGCCCCCCCAGTATCAGACATACACTACATAAAGATATTCTGCACCCCCCCCCCCCCAGTATCAGACATACACTACATAAAGATATTCTGCCCCCCCCCCCCCCAGTATCAGACATACACTACATAAAGATATTTCTGCCCCCCCCCCCCCCCAGTATCAGACATACACTACATAAAGATATTCTGCCCCCCCCCCCCCTATCAGACATACACTACATAAAGATATTCTGCACCCCCCCCCCCCAGTATCAGACATACACTACATAAAGATATTCTGCCCCCCCCCCCCCCAGTATCAGACATACACTACATAAAGATATTCTGCCCCCCCCCCCAGTATCAGACATACACTACATAAAGATATTCTGCCCCCCCCCCCCAGTATCAGACATACACTACATAAAGATATTCTGCCCCCCCCCCCCCCCCGTATCAGACATACACTACATAAAAGATATTCTGCCCCCCCCCCCCCCAGTATCAGACATACACTACATAAAGATATTCTGCACCCCCCCCCCCCCAGTATCAGAACTACACTACATAAGATATTCTGCACACCCCCCCCCCCCCCCCCATATGAGACATTTGGTGCTGAATCCCAAATCGCACCTTATTCTATGTCCATGTAAA
>NW_019944083.1:100720-109609 GCF_002910315.2 Salvelinus sp. IW2-2015
AATGTAGTTCACTTAATATAGGGAATAGGCCTTGGTCAAATGTAGTACCCATAAATAGGGAAAGCGGCTCTGTTACAAATGGTAGTGCACTACCTGAGGGGAATAGACGCGGCTATCTCCTTGGACACCAGAGACCATGTCCCCAGGCTGTTGAGAACAGGCGGAACCCACATCCTTCACTCACGCTGCCAACATACCTCGTAAACTGACCGTCCTACCCATCCTCGACTTCGCCGGTATGTCATTTACAAAATAGCCGTTCCGGACCACTCTACTCAACAAAAATTGGAGGCAGTCCTCCTATCACCCAGTGACCCATCCGTTTGGTCACACAAAAACACAAGCCAATACTACCCCCACTTTGACCTGTATTGCATCTCGTCGGCGGCGCCCTCGCTCATATCGTCGCCCAAACCCACTGTCCAGTCATCACAAGACCCGCTAGGTAAAACGGTCCCCCTTATCTCAGCGCGCCTGGTCATCCGCTCTAGCAGCACACCTGTAGCACGTGCTCCAGCACGGTATATCTCACTGGTCACCCCCCAAACAACACTTTACTTTGCCGCCCTCTACTAACCAACGCCAACTGACTGGAACGAACTGCAAAAATCACTAAAGCTGACTACTCTTACCTCCCCCTACGCCCTTAAGCACCCACTGTCAGGCAGCGTCACAGAATCACTGCAACCTCGTACATAGCCCATCCGTAAATAGGCCCATCCCAACTTACCTCATTCCCATACTGTCATCTTTATTTATTTATTTATCTTGCTTCCTTTGCACCCCAAGGTATCTCTACTCACATTCTGCTTCTGCACGTCTACCACTCCAGTGTTAATTCTATATTTTAATTTACTCGCCACCATGGCCTATTTATTACCTTAACCGCCCATATCCTACCTCATTTGCACACACTGAGAAGAGAAAAAATTAGAATGTCTCAACTGGCCTCTACATGGATAAAATAAAGTGAATAAAATAAATAAAACATCAGGAAATGAACATCAGAGCTGTCAGAATCAAACTAACACTTAAATTGAATCATCTGTCCAGGAATCAAACCCCATCAGAATGATCCACCCTGTCAGAATCAAACACCCATCAGAATGAATCACCGTTCAGAAATCAAACCACCATCAGAATGAATCACCGTCCAGAATTCAAACCCCATCACCGAACTTGTAATACCTGTCAGATCAAACCCCCATCAGAATTGATCACCTGTCTCCCAGAATCAACCACATCAGAATGAACTCACCTGTCAGAACAAACCCCCATCAGAATGAATCACCTGTCAGAATCAAACCACATCAGAATGAATCACCTGTCAGAATCAAACCACATTCAGAATAATCACCTAGTCAGAATTCAAATTACAATCAAAGAATTCACCTGGCAGAATCAAACCACATCAGAATGACATCACCTGTCAGGCAATCAAACCCCATCAGAATGAATTCACCTGTCAGGGGGGAAAAAATTTCAAAAAACCCATCAGAATGCAATTACACCTGTCCAGAATCAAAACCACCATCAGAAATGAATCACCTTCAGAAGCAAACCACATCGAATGATAACTCCTACCTGTCAGAATCAAACCCCATCAGAATGTATCACCGGTCAGAATCAAACCCATCAGAATAATCAACCTGTCAGAATCAAACCACATTCAGAATGAATCACCTGTCAAATAAACCACAATCAGTAATGAACAACCTGCTCAGAATCAAACTACATCTAAAAGAATCACCTGCGAATCCACAAACCCCATCAGAATGAATCACCTGTCACAATCAAACCACAGCTCAGAATGAATCACCTGTCAGAATCAAACCCCATCAGGAATAGAAATCACCTGTCAGAATCAAACCAGCCATCAAGAGATGAATCACCTGTCAGAATCAACCACAGTCAGACATTAATCACCTGTCAAATCAAACTACACTCGTAAATGAATACACCTGGTCAGAAATCAAACCACATCAGAAGGAATCACCTGTCAGAATCAACCCCATCAGAATGGAATCACCTGTCAGAATCAAACTTAACATCTAAAATGAATTCAACCTGTCAGATCAATACACGAAATGAATCAACCTGTCAGAATCAAACCCCATCAGAATGACATCACTGTCAGAAATCAACACCCCATCAGAATGAATCACCTTCAGAATCAAACCAATCAGAATGACATCACCTGTCAAGAATCAACACCCCATCAGACCATGAATCACCTGGTCAGATAAACCCATCAAATGGAATCACCTGTCAGAATCAAACTACATCTAAATGAAGCAACCTGTCAGAATCAAACTACATCTAAATTAATCACCTGTCAGAATCAAACCCATCAGAATGAATCACATGTCAGCAATCAAACCACCATCAGAATGAATCACCTGTCAGAATCAAACCACACTTTCAAAGAAGACATCACTGGTCCAGAATTACAGTTTTTCTTCTACATAAATTTTCAGACAGACGATTTAAACGAATGAGATCATCCAGTTGTTATGATCTTCAAGGTGTGTGTGTGTGCGACTGATGTGTGTGTGTGTGTGGTGTGTGTGTGTCTGTGTGTGTTGTGTGTGTGTGTCCTGTCTTGTGGCGTGTGATGTGGTGTGTGCTGATGTGTGTGTGTGTGTGTGTGTGGTGTTGTAGCTGTGTGTGTGTCTGTATTTATGGGGTGAATCCGAGGGGGTGGGTGGCGGTCATCATTTGGTTTGGTCGTGAAAAACTAATTAACAGTTTTAAGAGGCGTTTGATTCCTCCAGTCTTGCATGATGTGAATTAACAACACAACAGAATCAAAGCATTGTTTACAACAACTACTTTGGCAAATTACTTCGTAAAAACTGATCATTTTACATAAACCTGGTTTCACATATAACACAATATTCAACACGAACAGCTCATGCAAACACACCTATCTTTTTATGCAGGATACTGTAACAGTACCAGTCAATAGTTTGGACACACCGAAACTCATTCAGGGTTTTTTCCTCTTCCCTGAAACGACATAGGCGGGTCAAAACGTAATTGACTGGTACTGTAGGAATGGCCTGGCTAGATAGGAGTTTATACAATCAGGGTAATCTTGGACACACAGAAGTCAAATCTCGTCCCACTGACCGATCTACCATTTAGGTGACGTAGGCTATCCAGGAGAGGATTACAAGCAGGTATGACAAAGCGGAGCACAATAGTGATTTTCACTATTTTTTTGTATTTCTGATACTCGCCTTTTCCTGCATCGCGGGCGGTCGTCGTCAGTAGCTGTGTTTGCAGCAAGGCTAAAGGGGAAAATGGGTTGGGCAAAAACCACTTCCAGGAGACGCAGTAAACTGGGGCCAGGGAGGACGAGAAACGCACGGCACACGCCACCACACACGCACACTGCGCACACGAACACGCGCACGCACACAGCACACGCGGCACGACGCACACACACACAGAAACACCCTGAGATTCACCTCACAATGAGGTTGATAGCCGAGGGTCCCGTCTGTTTGGTTTGTTCACGTGGTAACGAATGTGGTCCAAAAACTCCTACAGTGAATTGAGACAACAATTGATGAATCAAAAATATGCTGACGGTAACAGAACACAGACCACATAAACCACGCCGCACGCACGGCACGCCGCACGCACCACACACACAACACACACACACACACACACACACACACAAGCCCCTCACACACACACACACACAACACACAACCCCATCACACACATCACACCACACCCACCAGCATCACACCACACAGACACACAATCTACACACACACACACACACACGCACGCACGCCGCACGCACTCGCACACATACACACACACACACACACACAAACCACATACACAAACAACACTCTCACAAGATACACACACCTCACAGAATAGACACACACACACACAACACACACACACAACACACCACACACCACACCACACACACACCCACACACCACACACACACACACACACACACACACACACACACACACAACACACACACACAGGCACACACGCACGCACGCACGCACAAA
Source organism: Salvelinus sp. IW2-2015 (assembly GCF_002910315.2). NCBI lineage: Eukaryota > Metazoa > Chordata > Actinopteri > Salmoniformes > Salmonidae > Salvelinus > Salvelinus sp. IW2-2015. The sequence continues at coordinate 104,770 of NW_019944083.1, forward strand.
CACACAAACACACAGACACACACACAGATTCACACACACCACACACCAACACACTAACACAGATACACAACACTAACACAGATACCACACACACAACACACACACACACACCACTACACAGACAGTCTTCACATCAACCCTCGAGAAAGCACAATGTGTGTGTCTTTGTGTAAATTAAATATTCCAGAGGGAGGGGAGAGGAAAAAAGGCCCCGTTCTCTTAATCCTGCCTTCCTTCCCCTCCCTCTTTCACCCTCCTCTCCTCCTCTTCTCTTGCTCTCCCGTCACCTCTCCCTCTTTTCTTCCCCCTCTCCCTCCCTCTTTTCTCTTGCTCCCTTCCCTCTCCCCGCTTTCTTCCTCCCTGCTTCCCTCCCTCTTCTACTAGCTCTCCGCCCTCTCTCTTCCCTCCTCTCCCTCCCTCTTTTCTCTTGCTCTCCGTCCCCTCTCCCTCTTTCTTACCTCCCTCTCCCTCCCTCTTTCTCTTGCCTTCTCCTTCCCTCTCGCCGATTTCTTCCTCCCTCTCCCTCCCTCTTTCTCTTCTCATCCGCTCCCTCTCCCTCTTTCTTCCCTCCCCTCCCTCCCTCTTTCTCTTGCTCTCCGTCCCTCTCCCTCTTTCTACCTCCCTCTCCCTCCCTCTTTCTCTTTGCCTCTCCGTCCCTTCTCCTCTTTCTACCTCCCCTCCCTCCCTCTTCTCTTGCTCTCCGTCCTACTCCCTCTTTCTACCTCCCTCTCCCTCCCTCTTGTCTTCTTTGCTCTCCGTCCCTCTCCCTCTTCTTCCTCCTCTCCTCCCTCTTTCTCTTGCTCTCCTTCCCTCTCCCGCTTTCTCCTCCCTCTCCCTCCCCTTTCTCTTGCTCTCCGTCCCTCTCCCTCCTTTCTTTCCTCCCCTCTCCCTCCCTCTTTCCTTGATCTCCGTCCCTCTCCCTCTTTCTTCCCCCTCTCCCTCCCTTCTTTCTCTTGCTCTCCGTCCCTCTCCCTCTCTTCCTCCCTCTCCCTCCCTCTATGGTGCTTCTCTTCTCCTCCCTTCCCTTCTCCCGCTTTCTTCCTCCCTCTCCCTCCCGCTTTCTCTTCTCTCCTTCTCTTCTCCTTTCCTCCCTCCCTCTCCCCCTCTCTTCCGCTCCAGTCCATCTGAAATCATTCAGAATTGGTCTGACATGTACCTTGTTAAGTTTTTCCTTCCCATGAGCACTCCTTACAGAAAATAGGTGAATGGATTCTGAGCCCAGAGTGATCACACAACACACACACACACACACACACACACACACACACACACACACACACACCACACACACACACACACACCACACACACACACACACACACACACACACACACACACACACACACGCAAGCACAAACATTATTCTATTTCCTATGATCTTGTTTCTCGTCATCATCTCTTCTCATGCCATTTAAACTGGTGTGAGTTAAGAGTGGAGGTTGCTATCATTTAATCTCTGACACGCTGGAGGCAGTGGAGTAGTCCCTACGCATTTAACTATCCCCAGGTCAAAGGTCCCTACGCATGTTAACTAGTTCCTCCAGGTCAGGTGCCCTACGCATGTTAACTAGTCCTCCAGGTCAGGTCCCTACGCATGTTAAACAGTCCTCCAGTCAGTCCCTACGCATTTAAACTAGTCCTCCAGGTCAGGTCCCTACGCATGTTAACTAGTCCTCCAGGTTCAGGTCCCTACGCATGTTAACTAGGCCTCCAGTCAGGTCCCCTACGCATGTTAAACTAGTCCTCCAGTCAGGTCGAGGGCTCTACACACTGGAGGCAGGTGAGTAGCTCCCTACGCATGTTAACTTAGTCCTCCAGGTCAGGTCTCCTACGCATGTAACTAGTCCTCCCAGGTCAGGTTCGAGGCTCAGACACACTGGAGCCAGTGAGTATCCCTACGCATGTTAACTAGTCCTCCAGGTCAGGTCCCTACGCAGTTAACTAGTCCTTCCAGGTCAGTCCCTGCGCATGTTAACTAGTCTCCAGGTCAGGTCGAGGCTCTGACACACTGGAGGCAGTGGAGTAAGTCCCTACGCATGTTAAACTAGGTCCTCCAGGTTTCAGTTCCCTACCGCATGTAACTAGTCCTCCAGGTCAGGTCGAGGCTCAGGACACACTGGAGCCAGTGTGAGTAGTCCCTACGCATGTTAACTAGTCCTCCAAAGGTCAGGTCCCTACGCATGTTAACTAGTCCTCCAGGTCAGGCCCCTACGCATGTTAACTAGTCCTCCAGGTCAGGTCGAGGCTTCTTGACACACGTGGAGGCAGTGGAGGGTAGTCCCTACGCATGTTAACTAGTCCTCCAAAGGTCAGGGTCCCTATGCATGTGTAACTAGTCCTCCAGGTCAGGTCCCTACGCATGTTAACTAGTCCTCCAGGTCAGGTCGAGGCCTGACACACTGGAGCAGTGGAGTAGTCCCTACGCATGTTAACTAGTGCCTCCAGGTCAGTCTCCCTATGCATTTAACTAGTCCTCCAGTCAGCCCACGCATGTTAACTAGTCCTCCAGGTCAGGTCGAGGCTCGGGACACACTGGAGGGCAGTGGAGTAGTCCCTACGCATGTTAACTATCCGTCCAGGTCAGTCCCTACGCAGTTAACTAGTCCTCCAGTCAGGTCGAGGCTCTGACACTGCACGATAACAGCTACTGGAATGAGTCTGAGGAAAATAGTTCATTACCTCATCAAAACAGCAATGTGTGTGTTTCTAATCAATAGATAGATGAACGGGGCATGGATTGACCAGAGTCCATTTCCAGAACAATACAAACTCTAGGGTTCGGGAATGTGATGTGATGAATGCAGATTCCAGAACAATACAAAACTCTAGGCGTTCTGGAATGTGATTGATGAATGCAGATTCCAGAACAATACAACTCTAGGGTTCTTGAATGTGATGGAAGAATGCAGATTCCAGAACAGTTACAACTCTAGGAATTCTGGAATGTGATGTGGATGAATGGTGCAGATTCGCAAACAGTACAAACTGATTAGGATTTGGAATGGAATGTGATGAATGCAGATTCCAGAACAATACACTCTAGGATTCTGAATGTGATGGTAATGAATGCAGAGTCAAGAAACAATACAACCTCTAGGCATTCCTGGAATTGATGTGATGAATTGCAGATCCAAGAACAATACAACTCTAGGATTCTGGAATTATTGTAATGAATGCAGATCCAGAACAAGTACAAACTCTAGGATCTGGATGTGATGTGCATGAAATGCAGATGGCCAGAACAATAACAAACTAACGGATTTTCTGGAAAAGTTGATGTGATGAATGCAGATTCCAGAATGTGTGGTTGTTCTATTAAAATATTCCTGCTTCTTCTTGAGGCTGGTTTTGCCTGTCAAGCATACGGAAGGAGAAGGAAATTTACCAGGTCTTCTTGCAGCCTCATGACATGGTTTATAGCCCCATATGAATTGGAACAATACACTGGTTTTTATTGTCAGTTATATATGACATACATATTTATGAACTAATCTTCAGCATGAAATGACATGGTTGTGTTAAATAGAATCTTCATGCATGCTTCATTACCATACTACTAGTGACTTTCACTGTCGCCGCAATGCAAGCAGACGTTTAGAGTGCAGACTGGGATGTACTTGTCCTGGTACACGCCTTACCCATGTGGTTCAGTCTCCCAGATCCCAGCTAGGAAGGAAAACAGTCAGGTTACACTCATAAATCCAGTTTCATTTCACAGATTATTCTAGGAGATACAAGGGCCTCTGCGAAAGGATTAGAGTGGTGTAGACTTGAGTCTGTTGAGCTGAATGTTTACTGACGTGTCTGTGTTAGAAACAAGGAACTCTAGACCAGAGCCCTATTCCCTAATAGTGCACTACTGTTGACCAGAGCCCTATTCCCTATATAGTGCACTATTATAGACCAGAGCCCTATTCCCTATATAGTGCACTACTGTTGACCCGAGCCCTATGCAGCCTGGTCATAAGTAGTGCATTATATAGGGAATAGGGTGCTATTTGGGATACACTACATCAATAAATACATGTGACTCAGAAGAGAATGGGGGAGATAAAATGAATGACTTTGCATCCACCACAAGACCATAGTACTGGCCTACAGAGCAGCAAGAGAAACMTTCCTCTGTACCTTCAGGCTCTTCTATAATCACACACCCCAACTCCAGTCCTCCATTCTCTTGGCCCTCCCACCCCTAGGGGAGGGCAGCTCCCGCTCAGCCCAGTCAAAACTCTTTTCTGTACTGGCACCCCCAACGGTGGAATCATTTCCCCCCCTGACGCTAGGACAGCAAAGTCACTGCCCATCTTCCCGAAAACATCTGAAACCCTACCCCTTTTTGTGAACTAACACTCTTATTGACCTTTTTTTTTTTTTTATAAATGTTGTTTGTTAGCACTGACTTGGCTGATAGCTAATTTGTTTGAAGAAAAACATAGTTAATGTGACTGAGATATGTGGTTGTCCCACCTGGTTATCTTCAGATGAATGACCTGTAAATCACTCTGGATTTGAGCGTCTGCTCAGTGACTCAGATCACTTTTTAAGATGGAAAATAAAAGGCTTGCTTTATATATTGAAACTTATCACACCTGCGACCTTTTCACATGACTTCAATGACTGGATATTTCAGTCTGTAGTTATCTGGATATTTCAGTCTATAGTTATCTGGATATTTCAGTCTGTAGTTATCTGGATATTTCAGTCTTAAGCTACGTACAGAGAGAAGGATGGTCATATTCACCCTCTTTAGTTTTTATAAAGCTGAGTACAGAGGGAAGGATGGTTCATATTCACCCTCTTCAGGTTTTATAAAGCTGCGTACAGAGAGAAGATCTCTCTC
>NW_019944083.1:118246-123246 GCF_002910315.2 Salvelinus sp. IW2-2015
AGCTTTATAAAACCTAAAGAGGGTGAATATGAACCAATCTTCCTTCTGTACGTAGCTTTATAAAACCTAAAGAGGGTGAATATGAACCATCCTTCCCTCTGTACGTAGCTTTGTAATGCAGCCATACCAGCAGCTGAATCAAAATGGAGCAATTACTATGTTGAGGTCAGAAGGCAATGACTATCCGAGCCATAGAAGTAGAATATATTTACGATATAATTATACTGACTTGAATAGGGATTCACATTCTAGTAATTATATTCTAGTTCTATTTCTATGATCCATGTGCTGGGTTGGCTATATAGCCTGTATTGGGGGAAATCCTCAGCCTTCTGTCCATGCCAAAGTAGAACTAAAATTATAGTACATTGACTTGAATCAGGGTTTTTCCCATTCTAGTAATTCTATTGCTATGGTCTGTGCTCTAACTGTACTGCAGAGCCACTCACTATATTATAGTGATCTGTCGAGCTGAGGTCTTTTCCTCGGGGACCTGCTTAGCAGGTTAGCGAAGCTTAGCGAGCTAGCGCCCAATGCTAATGCTAACCTTCTCCGATGTTTGGCAATTAGTGACGAAGGAGAAAAAAGCTTAGTAGTTTCATACATTTTTACTTCATTTTCTTTTAGCTATTTTGAACGGCATGGATGTCCTCAGTGTTCGATTTGCTTAGCTTTACAGCAAGACTGTTAATGCATGTTTGGAGTGTCCTCAGTGTTCCATCTGTTCCTTCCCGAAGACTGTTAATGCATGTTTGGAGTGTCCTCAGTGTTCCATCTGCTCCTTCCCGAAGACTGTTAATGTATGTTTGGAGTGTCCTCAGTGTTCCATCTGTTCCTTCCCGAAGACTGTTAATGCATGTTTGGAGTGTCCTCAGTGTTCCATCTGCTCCTTCCCAAAGACTGTTAATGCATGTTTGGAGTGTCCTCAGTGTTCCATCTGCTCCTACCCGAAGACTGTTAATGCATGTTTGGAGTGTCCTCAGTGTTCCATCTGCTCCTACCCGAAGACTGTTAATGCATGTTATTTTCCATCCCAGTTTCCATCTCCTTAGGGGGCTCCATATGTGGAAAGTACCAGATAAAATGAACTGCTATTGGTGGATATGCCTGGACTGAAGGCAACAATAGTTGAAGACTAGCTACCTGTCCAGGTGGTGTGTCACAGGGTAATTGTACTGTGAGACTCTTAGATAGAGTTCTACAGGGTAATTCTACTGTGAGACTCTTAGATAGAGTTCTACAGGGTAATTCCACTGTGAGTCTCTTAGATAGAGTTCTACAGGGTAATTCCACTGTGAGACTCTTAGATAGAGTTCTACAGGGTAATTCCACTGTGAGATCTCTTAGATAGAGTTCTCACAGGGTAAATCCCACTGTGAGTCCTCTTACATAGAGTTCTACAGGGTAATTCTACTGTGAGACTCTTAGATAGAGTTCTACAGGGTAATTCCACTGTGAGACTCTTAGATAGAGTTCTACAGGGTAATTCCACTGTGAGACTCTTAGATAGAGTTATACAGGGTAATTCCACTGTGAGACTCTTAGATAGAGTTATATACAGGGTAATTCCACTGTGAGACTCTTAGATAGAGTTATACAGGGTATTCACTGTGAGACTCTTAGATAGAGTTCTACAGGGTAAATCTACTGTGAGACGCTTAGATAGAGTTCGACAGGGTAATTCCACTGTGAGTCTCTTAGATAGAGTTCTACAGGGTAAATCCACTGTGAGTCTCTTACATAGAGTTCTACAGGGTAATTGTACTGTGAGACTCTTAGATAGAGTTCTACAGGGTAATTCCACTGTGAGACTCTTAGATAGAGTTATACAGGGTAATTCCACTGTGAGTCTCTTAGATAGAGTTATACAGGGTAATTCCACTGTGAGACTCTTAGATAGAGTTCTACAGGGTAATTCCACGGTGAGACTCTTAGATAGAGTTTCTACAGGGTAATTGTAATGTGAGTCTCTTAGATAGAGTTCTACAGGGTAATTCCACTGTGAGACTCTTAGATAGAGTTCTACAGGGTAATTCCACTGTGAGACTCTAGATAGAGTTCTACAGGGTAAATCCACTGTGAGTCTCTTACATAGAGTTTCTACAGGGTAAATTCACTGTGAGACTCTTAGATAGAGTTCTACACAGGGTAAATTCCACTGTGAGACTCTTAGATTAGAGTTATACAGGGTAATTCCACTGTGGACTCTTAGATAGAGTATACAGGGTAATTCCACTGTGAGACTCTTAGATAGAGTTAACAGGGTAATTCCACTGTGAGACTCTTAGATAGAGTTTCTAGACAGGGTAAATCTACTGTGAGACGCTTAGATAGAGTTCGACAGGCGTAATCTCCACTGTCAGTGTCTCTGTAGTACGAGTTTCACAGGTAATCCACTGTGAGTCTCTTACATAGAGTTCTACAGGGTAATTGTACTGTGAGACTCTTAGATAGAGTTCTACAGGGTAATTCCACTGTGAAGACTCTTAGATAGAGTTATACAGGGTAATTCCACTGTGAGTCTCTTAGATAGAGTTATACAGGGGTATTCCATCTGTGAGACTCTTAGATAGAGTTCTACAGGGTAATTCCACGGTGAAGATTTAGATAGAGTTATACAGGGTAATTCCACTGTGAGACTCTTAGATAGAGTTGTACCAGGGTAATTGTAATGTGAGGACTCTTAGATAGAGATCTACAGAGTAATTCCACTGTGAGACTCTTAGATAGAGTTATACAGGGTAATTCTATGTGAGACTCTTAAGATAGAGTTATACGGGGTATTGTAATGTGAGACTCTTAGATAGAGTTCATACGGGGTATTTGTAATGTGAGACTCTTAGATAGAGATCTACAGAGTAATTCCACTGTAGACTCTTAGATAGAGTTATACAGGGTAATTCTACTCGTGAGACTCTTAGATAGAGTTATACGGGGTAATTGTAATGTGAGACTCTTAAGATAGAGTTCTACAGGGTAATTCCAGCTGTGAGACTCTTAGATAGAGTTCTACAGGGTAATTCCACTGTGAGTCTCTTAGATAGAGTCTACAGGGTAATTCCACTTGTGAGACTCTTAGATAGAGTTTCTACCAGGTAATCCCACTTGCTGAGACTTTAGATAGAGTTCTACAGGGTAATTCACTGTGAGTCTCTTAGATAGAGTTTCTACAAGGGTAATTCCACTGTGAGACTCTTAGATGGTTCTACAGGTAATTCCACGGTGAGACTCTTAGATAGAGTTATACAGGGTAATTCCACTGTGAGACTCTTAGATAGAGTTATACAGGGTAATTGTATGTGAGACTCTTAGATAGAGTTATACAGGGGTAATTTAAGTGAGACTCTTAGATAGAGTTATACGGGGTAATTGTAATGTGAGACTCTTAGATAGAGATCTACAGAGTAATTCCACTGTGAGACTCCTTAGATAGAGTTCTACAGGGTAATTCCATCGTGAGACCTCTTAGATAGAGGTTCCTACAGGGTAATTCTACTGTGAGACGCTTAGATAGAGTTCGACAGGGTAATTCCACATGTGAAGTCTCTTAGTAGAGTTCTACAGGGTAAATCCCTGTGAGTCTCTTACATAGAGTTCTACACGGGTAATTCTACTGTGAGACTCTTAGATAGATTCTACAGGGTAATTCCATGTGAGACTCTTAGATAAGAGTTCTACACGGGTAATTCCACTGTGGAGACTCTTAGATAGAGTTATAGGGTAATTCCACTGTGAGACTCTTAGATAGTTTCTACAGGGTAATTCCTGTGAGTCTCTTAGATAGAGTTCTACAGGGTAATCCACTGTGAGTCTCTTACATAGAGTTCTACAGGGTAATTCCACTGTGGACTCTTAGATAGAGTTCTACAGGGTAATTCCACTGTGAGACTCTTAGATAGGTTATACAGGGTAATTCCAACTGTGAGACTCTTAGATAGAGTTTCTACAGGGTAATTCCCTGTGAGTCCTCTAGATAGAGTTCTACAGGGTAATTCCACTGTGAGTCTCTTTAGATAGAGTTCTACAGGGTAATCCACTGTGGAGTCTCTACATAGAGTTCTACAGGGTAATTCTTACTGTGAGACTCTTAGATAGAGTTCTACAGGGTAATTCCACTGTGAGACTCTTAGATAGAGTTTACAGGGTAATTCCACTGTGAGACTCTTAGATAGAGTTATACAGGTAATTCACTGTGAGACTCTTAGATAGAGTTCTACAGGGTAATTCCACTGTGGAGTCTCTTAGATAGAGTTCTACAGGGTAAATCCACTGTGAGTCTCTTACATAGAGTTCTACAGGGTAATTGTACTGTGAGACTCTTAGATAGAGTTCTACAGGGTAATTCCACTGTGAGACTCTTAGATAGAGTTATACAGGGTAATTCCACTGTGAGACTCTTAGATAGAGTTATACGGGTTTCCACTGTGAGACTCTTAGATAGAGTTCTACAGGGTAAATCTACTGTGAAACGCTTAATAGAGTTCTACAGGGTATTCCACTGTGAGACTCTTAGATAGAGTTCTACAGGGTAATTCCACTGTGAGACTCTTAGATAGAGTTCTACAGGGTAATTCCACTGTGAGACTCTTAGATAGAGTTCTACAGGGTAATTCCACTGTGAGACTCTTAGATAGAGTTCTACAGGGTAATTATACTGTGAGACTCTTAGATAGAGTTCTACAGGGTAATTCTACTGTGAGACTCTTAGATAAGTTCTACAGAGTATTCCACTGTGAGACTCTTAGATAGAGTTCTACAGGGTAAATCTTACTGTGAGACTCTTAGCTAGAGTTCTACAGGGTAATTCTACTGTGAGACTCTTACATAGAGTTATACAGGTGTTGACGCCTGAACATCTCTCCCTCCCTCTGCTATGAAGGGCTGATGAAGAGAGAGGGGAGCATTTCATTTCATGCCTGGTGCTTGTGTGATGAGCGTCATACGAGCATGGCAGTGCCCGGGTCGTACGTCAACGATTCGACAGGTGAGGAGGCTATCCA
>NW_019944083.1:128246-136027 GCF_002910315.2 Salvelinus sp. IW2-2015
AGACCAAGAAACCAGACCAGTAAGTTGAGACCATGACAAGTTAAAGACTGAATTCTAAGACCAAGACCAAGAACCAGACCCAGTAAGTTGAGACCATGACAAGTTAAAGACTGAATTCCTATAGACACCTAAGACCAAGAACCAGGACCCAGTAATTGAGCCAATGACAAGTTAAAGAGACTGAATTCAAATCTGTGGTCTATAGACCAAGAGCGCCTTTGCCTCAATTGTAAACAAACTCAAGTAAGTGTATAACTTGAGTACACAGCAAGTTACAGTACGGTACCATACCATACACTTTGATTTGAGTATAGTAGAGCAACAGTACAGTAGAAGTACAGAAAAGTACAGAACAGTACTGTGAACTACAGTACAGTATACTATAGTGTTGTTGCACGGAAACGTCTGTACTTTTTTCAATACTAGAACATGAAAAATGGTTGGCTGTACTAGATTTGTTTAAACTTCGGCACCTCTGTCAAATGTGTCTCACGTTTTCCTCTGATTGAGATCAAGTCTGTGTGTCAGTGCAGCCGATGTCCCCTTATAGCTCCAGAGCACCTTGCCGTCTCCACTTCCTCATTCCTACCTCTAACCTGTCTCCACTTCCTTCATACTTCTAGCCTGTCTCCCACTCTTCCTCATCTCCTAGCTCTAGCCTGTCTCCACTTCCTCATTCCTACTCTAGCCTGTCTCCACGTCCTCATTTTCTACTCTAACTGTCTCCACTTCCTCATTCCTACCTCTAGCCTGTCCTCCACTTCCCTCCACTTCCTCATCACTCTGTCTACGCACCTACTCTATGTCTCCACTTCCTCATTCCACTCTAGCCTGTCTCACGTCCCTCATTCCTAGCCTCTAGCCTGTCTCCACTTCCTCATTCCTACCTCTAGCCTGTCTCCACGTCCTCATTCCTAGCTCTAGCCTGCCATGAAGAAACACTGAACTCACTGGGAGTGTGGGCTGCACCACCACTTGTGTTCAACAGAAGTTTAACCCACTTGAATAATGCAAAACTGCATGTAGACATTTTTGTAACTGTTAATTACTGTTCCTAAAACAATGTCCAGTATAGGCTAGAACACTTGACAATGCAAGAAGATACCGGTAGCTTCCAGCTTTGTAAGCTAACTTTCCTAGCTAGCTTACAGCTGAAGCTAACATCAATTCACTACCCTAGTACCTTGTCTGTGATAATATGCAAACTATAGCGCAACATATTCCTGTATTGCAGAGTATAGTACAGTAGAGTACAGTACAGCAGAGTACAGTAGAGTACAGCACAGCAGAGCAGAGTACATTAGACTTGAGTAGAGTAGACTAGAGTACAGTAGAGTACAGTAGAGTAGACTAGAGTACAGTACAGTAGAGTAGAGTAGAGTAGAGTAGAGTAGAGTAGAGTACAGTAGAGTACAGTAGAGTAGAGTAGAGTACAGTAGAGTACAGTACATTAGAGGACAGTAGAGCAAAGTAGAGTACAGTAGAGTAGAGTACAGTAGAGTACAGTACATTAGAGGACAGTAGAGTAGAGTAGAGTACAGTAGAGTACAGTACATTAGAGGACAGTAGAGCAAAGTAGAGTACAGTAGAGTAGAGTACGGTAGAGTACAGTAGAGTACAGTAGAGTAGACTAGAGTACAGTAGAGTACAGTACATTAGAGGACAGTAGAGTTGAGTAGAGTACGGTAGAGTACAGTAGAGTACAGTAGAGTAGACTAGAGTACAGTACAGTAGAGTACAGTACAGTACAGTAGAGTACAGTACAGTAGAGTAGACTAGAGTAGAGTAGAGTAGAGTGCAGTAGAGTACAGTAGAGTAGAGTACAGCACCGTACAGTACATTAGAGCAGAGTAGAGTATAGTACAGTAGAACACTGTACAGCACAGTAGAGTGCAGTAGAGTGCAGTAGAGCACATTACAGTATAGTACAGCACAGTGCAGTACAGTAGAGCACAGTACAGTAGATTAGGGTACAGTATGTTTCAGTACAGTACATTAGAGCACAGTACAGTAGAGCACATTACAGTAGATTAGGGTAGAGTACAGTAGATTAGGGTAGAGTACAGTAGATTAGAGTAGAGTAGAGTACAGTACTGTAGAGTACAGTACAGTAGATTAGGGTACAGTACAGTTGAACATATATTTTTGTCCCAAAACCATACTTTACATACTGTATTTCCTGATATATTAGATGTTCAGTAGTGACACTTCTTAAAAATACTTTAAAAATATATATTTACTAATTTACTCACTCATTTTCTCCACAACATTTGCAGATAGACTACTCACCTTGTGGCCATAGTGGAGAGGGATGCAATCCCATCATCTGGGGATATTGTAGGGGTGTGGCTTAAGGCATCTTAATTCTACAATATTTTAAAGTGGGTGTTTCAGTAGTGACATCAAAAGGTGGGACGCCATTTTTTAATTTGGCCTGTTTGTTTGGCTTGCTCCTTAATACATGCAGGTGGCCATAACAGAAGCCAAACAAGAGTTGGCTTGGGGGTGTGGTTTGATGTGAGTGTTTCCTGGGTGTGTCCTTGCCACCACCAAGACACACCCATCTGTCAGAACCTTGTCCGCAGCAGTTTCCCCTCCACTCAGTCACAACAAACACACCTCCTGCAGGTTGAGTTCAATCACTACAGGCAGATGTACGGTGAGATACCGGAGGAAGCTTTGAGAAGGTCAATAGTCTACAATATGAGAAGAATTCAATTGCTGAATTTATGTAGATATTCTAAACTTAGTGTTTTAATACACGTCAATTGTGTAACAGGCCCGTTAAAGAATAAACAGCAATTTACATAATAATCTGTGTTCTGCAAATATAACAACGTGTACATGTCACCTTCCACTGTCATTGGGGTTACCATGGTAACATGTCAGAGTGGTCATACCTTCCTGTGTGGTGGTAATGGGGTTACCATGGTAACATGTCAGAGTGGTCATACCTTCCTGTCTGGGTGGTATGGGTAGCCATGGTAACATTCAGAGTGCCATACCTCCTGTTGGTAGGTATGGGGTTACCATGGTAACATGTCAGAGTGGTCATACCTTCTGTCTGGTGGTAATGGGGTTACCATGGTAACATGTCAGAGTGGCCAACCTTCCTGTTTGGGGTGAATGGGGTTACCATGGTAACATGTCAGAGTGGTCATACCTTCCTGTTTGGTGGTAATGGGGTTACCATGGTAACATGTCCGAGTGTTGATACCTTCCTGTCTGGTGGTAATGGGGCTACCATGGTAACATGTCAGAGTGTTGATACCTTCCTGTCTGGTGGTAATGGGGTTACCATGGTAACATGTCGGTGTGATCATACCTTCCTGTGTGGTGTCCCGTATACAACAGTAGTTCCCTGATCCTGGTGCAGAATACACAGGGTTTCTCCCTCCCCATACTGACTGATACCATTCTATTCAATAATAAAYAAAGACAATACAAGTCAAAGTTGTATCTCGTAAAGTGTTAATGACAAGTGCCAGGTCTCTCTCCATTTAGAAACATCAGTATCGAYCCTGTCTGTCAGAGTGCCAGGTCTCTCTCCATTTAGAAACATCAGTATCGAGCCTGTCTGTTGGTCAGGACACATACACACGGTCACTGTTATTTTACCTATGGCAGTTAAGATGGTGATATCTTGACACACAAACACATACAAAACACATATCATGAAGTTTGAACAGGTCAGGTCTAATCCTATTTAATTCTGTTCTCCCCATCGACGACTGTTGGTGAGCAGCCAAGAAGTGAGGCTGGAGGTGAGATCTTTGACCAGAGCCCCATTGATTGACATGGCAGCGTAGATCAGCTCCTGGGCCCCTCATCGCAGGTGCAGTGATAACATTACCAATGGCGGTTATGATTAGCATGGTGGAACCAACCTGATCACTCCGTTCACCTTTCTGTTTCACTTCAGATATCGTGAAGTGATACAGATTGGTAAATGCAGCGACCAGGCCGGGTTCCACCAGGCTGGGTTAGGTTATGAAGGTGAATTGGGACAGAACTCGAAACTGTTATGACCTTTGACCAGGTCAAAATGTCACCAACCTGATTCAAGTGTCCTCTCTGTTCTATMTATAGCAATGCTCACAGCGAGGGCACGTCTGCTGGTCTTCTATACGTTGCATGTTCGGCTGCAAACTGACATCTCTAGAACAACTGCAGCAGGCAGTTCTCATAAACAACAATAAACAATCTACTTCCTCATCTAATGAGGGGGTGTTGACTGGGAGGGGCTGTAGCAGGGTGATACAATGGAGAGCCAAGTGGTAAATAGCATTTTGTTATAAAGAAAGGACAGAGTTTTTTGATAATGCACTTCACAACCAAACTGGCTCGACTACTTGCATCTGCTTGGCTTGGCTATCAACCGACTAGTTTATCAAACCGGYTATTTTTTATACAACTTTTCYCGTAACACGCATTACTGTTGTTGATAAAGCTGTCTGTTTCATCAGGGCAGTACTCGGGTCAATCTAATTCTATGCTTATAAAGATGTGGACTGACTGMWGCTCCAGATTAGATTCAGGCCGGTGACGTCGTCACAGTTTGTTGCTCCTAGTTCACTGTATTAGTCACACTCAGACATGAGGTAGCTAACACCATTTCTGCATCCATTATTTCGTTTTGCCGTAGAACAGTGGTTCCCAAACTTTTTATAGTCCCGTACCCCCTTCAAACATTCAACCCCCAGCTGTACCCCCTCTAGTAGCAGGGTCAGTGCACTCTCAAATTAGATTTTTTTTGTCATTAATGTAAGCCTGCTACACACACACACACTATACGATACATTTATTAAATATAAGAATGAGTGTTTGTCACAACCTGGCTCTTTGGAAGCGACAAAGAGCTCTTATAGGACCAGGGCACAAATAATAATATAATAATAATCGATCATTTTGCTCTTTATTTAGCCATCATACATATAAAACCTTTGTTCATTAAAAATTGTAAATAACTCACCACAGGTTAATGAGAAGGGTGTGCTTGAAAGGATGCACATAACTCTGCAATGTTGGGTTGTATTGGAGAGAGTCTCATTCTTAAATKATTTCCCACACAGTCTGTGCCTGTATTTGCGTGCTAGTGAGGGCCGAGAATCCACTCTCACATAGGTACGTGGTTGTAAAGGGCATCAGTGTCTTAACAGCGCAATTTGCCAAGGCAAGAAACTCTGAGCGCAGCCCAATCCAGAAATCTGGCAGTCCAGAAATCTGGCAGTGGCTTCTGATTAAATAACATTTTCACAGAACCGCTTGTTGCAATTTCGATGAGGCTCTCTTGTTCAGATATCAGTAAGTGGACTGGAGGAAGGGAATATGAAAGGGATAACGAATCCAGTGGTTTTTGTTGTCCGTTTCGGGAAAGTACCTGCGTAATTGCGCACCCAGCTCACTCAGGTGCTTCGCTATATCACATTTGACATTGTCCGTAAGCTTGAGTTCGTTTGCACACAAAAAAATCATACAATGATGGAAAGACCTGTCTGTTGTCCTTGTTAATGCAGACAGAAAAGAGCTCCAACTTCTTAATCATAGCCTCAATTTTGTCCCACACATTGAATATAGTTGCGGAGAGTCCCTGTAATCCTAGATTCAGATCATTCAGGCGAGAAAAAACATCACCCAGACAATGAAGCACAAGGGTGACTTCTTCATACATGTGAATAATGTAAACATGCCTGGTTCTGACTGGAGTAGACCAGCTTCTTAGTGAGGACAGCCTGGTTCAGAATGGAGTAGACCAGCTTCTTAGTGAGGACAGCTTGGTTCAGACTGGAGTAGACCAGCTTCTTAGTGAGGACAGCCTGGCCTGGTTTCAGACTGGAGTAGACCAGCTTCTTAGTGAGGACAGCCTGGTTCAGACTGGAGTAGACCAGCTCTTACTGAGGACAGCCTGATTCAGACTGGAGTAGACCAGCTTCTTACTCAGGACAGCCTGGTTCAGACTGGAGTAGACCAGCTCTTATTGAGACAGCCTGGTTCAGATGGAGTAGACCAGCTTCTTATCAGGACAGCCTGATTCAGACTGCAGTAAGAATTCCCTGTACAGCAGATCAATCTAGGTCCACAGTACTTATGTAGGTTAAACATGCAACAGAGGTTATGATGGGTGACGGTGGATGGTCTGTGTTTCTCGAAGGTGGTCTCCACAGAGAGGTCCCTTTGGTGTCCGTTTCTGTTTTAATTACGTTTAAGGAAAGTAGTCGATCATTTAGTTCAGGTTCTCATGGTGTAAGAGAAGAGGTCTATCATTTTTGGAGACTGATTCGTACGCTTGTCTAACTCATCTTTCCATCATCATATTCACTCCAGTCTATCACTCCAGTCTGAGAACAGTCTGATTCACTCCTAGATCTTGAACAGTCTGAGTCACACAGATCTGATTACAGCCTGATTCACTCAGATTGAGAACAGCTCGTTCACTCCAGATCTGAGACACAGCCTCGATTCACTCAGATCTGATTACAGCCTGATTCACTCCAGATCTGATTACAGCTGATTCACGTCCGATCTGATTACACTGATTCACTCCAATCTGATTACAGCCTGATTCACTCCAGATCTAAATACAACCTGATTCACTCCAGATCTGATTACGCCTGATTCACTCCAGATCTAATTACAGCTGATTCCTCCAGATTGATTACAGCCTGATTCCTCCAGATCTAAATACAACCTGATTCACTCCAGATTGAGAACAGCCTGATTCACTACAGATCTGATTACAAGCCTGATTCACTCCAGATCTGAGAACGCTGATTCACTTCAGATCTGATTACAGCCTGATTCACTCCAGATCTTGAACAGCCTGATTCACTTCAGATCTGAGAACAGTCTGATTCACTCCAGATCTGATTACAGCCTGATTCACTCTAGATCTGATTACAGCCTGATTCACTACAGATCTGAGAACAGTCTGATTCACTCCAGATCTGATTACAGCTGATTCACTCCAGATTTGAGAACAGCTGATTCACTGCAGATCTGAGAACAGCCTGATTACTTCAGATTGATTCAGTCTGATCATCCAGATCTGAGAACAGCTCTGATTCACATCCAGATCTGAGAACAGCCTGATTCACTCCAGATCTGAGAACAGCTGATTCACTCAGATCTTGAGAACAGCCTGATTCACTCCAGATCTGAACAGCCTGATTCACTCCAGATCTGGATACATACTGATTCACTCCAGATCTGATTACAGCCTGATTCACTCAGATCTGAAGAAACAGTCTGACTTCACTCATGATCTGATTAACAGCCCTGATTCACTCCAGATCTGAGAACAGCTGATTCACTCCAGATCTGAGAACAGCCTGTTTCATCTTCAGATCTGAGCAGTCTGATTCACGTCCAATCTGACGGAACAGCCTGATTCACTCCAGATCTGAGAACAGTCTGATTCACTCCAGATCTTGAGAACAGCCTGATCACTCCAGATCTGAGAATACAGACCTGATTCACTCCAGATTGAGAAACACCTGATTCACTCCAGATCTGGAACAGCACTGATTCAGATTGCAACTGAGAACAGTCTGATTCATCCAGATCTGAGAACAGCTGATTCACTCCAGATCTGATTACACCTGATTCACTCCAGATCTGAGAACAGTCTGATCACTCCAGATCTGAGAGACAGCCCTGATTCACTCCAGATCTGAGAACAGCTGATTCACTCCAGATCTGAGACCAGTCTGATTCACTCCCAGATCGTGATTACAGCCTGATTCACTCCAGATCTGAGAACAGTCTGATTCACTCCAGAGCTG
>NW_019944083.1:136636-138807 GCF_002910315.2 Salvelinus sp. IW2-2015
TTCACTCAGATCTGATTACAGAACAAAAAAAACCTGATTCACTCCAGATCTGAGAACAGTCTGATTCCACTCCAGATCTGAGAACAAGCCTGTTCACTTCAGATCTGAGAACAGTCTGATTCACTCCAGATCTGGAACAGTCTGATTCACTCCAGATCTGATTACAGCCTGATTCACTCCAGATCTGAGATACAGTCTGATTCACTCCAGATCTGATTACAGCCTGATTCACTCCAGATCTGATTACAGCCTGATCACTCCAGATCTGAGAACAGCTGACACTCCAGATCTGATTACAGCCTGATTCACTCAGATCTGAGAACAGCTGATTCACTCAGATCTGAGAACAGGCCCGATTCACTTCAGATCTGAGAACAGACTGATTCACTCCAGATCTGAAGAACAGCCTGATTCACTCCAGATCTGAGAAACAGCCTGATTCACTTCAGATCTAGGAAACAGTCTGATTCACTCCAGATCTGAGAACAGCCTGATTCACTCCAGATCTGATTACAGCCTGATTCACTCTAGATCTGAGAGAATAAAGATGACTAAGTTTATCATATGGCTAGATATAGATCAATAAAATATGACTAGTTATCATATGGCTAGATATAGATCAATAATAGATGACTATTATAATATGGTAGATATAGATCAATAAAATATGACTAGTTATCATATGGCTAGAAGATCAAATAAAATATGACTATGTATCATATGGCTAGATATAGATCAATAAAATATACTAGTTATCATATGGCTAGATATCAATCAATAATAGATGACTAGTATAATATGGCATAGATATAGATCAATAAAATATGACTAGTTATAATATGGCTAATATCAATCAATAATAGATGACTATTTTCATATGGGCTAGATATAGATCAATAATAGATGACTAGTTATAATATGGCTAGATATAATCAATAATAGATTACTAGTTATAGTATGTCTCGTATAGACCAATAGAAGATGACTAGTTATCATATGGCTAGATATAGATCAATAAAAGATGACTAGTTTTCTGGAAATTCCACAGTAAGAACTGCGCTGAGACAGATTTTCAACCCCCCAAAAAAATTGATTTCAAAGTTAACAAACCGTACAACTCTATACGCAATGCTTGCTTTAAACAATTTAGATTCTACAAAAACACATGGACTGGATTAACTGTGCAGATGCAAAGTTTGGTAACAAAATTACAGTAAAATCTCCCTCCGTTTTTTTTTGTTACCACTTTTTCACAAAACTCTGTTAAATATCTGCCCCGAATTAAGATACAAAGACGACTGCAGAAAGAATGGGGTGTCAGCTARGACATGACACCTTGTCTATGAAAAAAAACATCACTTTTGGTTATTAACAGTACGTGAAGTGGATTAACATCCGGTAACAAAATTGGGGTAAAATAATTTCATCATGCGTCCCTGATCTGCACTACACATAAATGCATAATTAWGGATATAAATGTCATTATTTTCATGGTGATGTATCATAAATAGGTACACATATTCAAACTCTTTGTCACGCTGGTATAAAGGATTTTGGAYACCGCCACAGGAATACACAATAGGGTTTTTTAATACACCCAAAACAAACACGTATACAAAAACACTGGYATGTACCCAAACATAAGAGTGAAGGTAAACCTCGTTGAYCGACACSGGACGATACCCGTAATACACAATATATAAAGCACGCAGCATAACAGCTGCACCAACACATAGGTACTCACACCACCAACGGACATGGGAACAATAACCAACAAAGACAGAGGGAACAGAGGGCACGTATATAACYTACTAATCAGGGGAAATGGGAACCAGGTTGTGAGTAATCAGACAAGACAGTCCSGGGTTGATGATAATGAATCCCGTTCAGTGAAGCCTAGAACGCCGGTGACGTCGACCTCCGGAACTGGTGAACAGAATGAGCAMCAMTACCGGGGGGATCCGTGACACTCTTGCTTTGACCACCAGATGACAGAAAGAGAAGGAACACAGTTACCAGCTGAACATACAGTAGTGGAAGGGAAGACACAGCAAGTGACCCAACTGTGCTTTGTGAATAATAMAATTTCCCATTGTATCGAACTCAATTGCAGAAATTTCGTTAACGTTTTTTTTATTAAATTCTGTTACCGATTTCGTAACTGAATTTCA
>NW_019944083.1:142780-146059 GCF_002910315.2 Salvelinus sp. IW2-2015
TGTTTTAATCACTTAAAAAGTCATAAACAAAATTGATATCAAGTGTGTGTGTCACGCCCTGGCCTTAGTATTCTTTGTTTTATTTATTATTTTAGTTAGTCAGGGTTGACATGGAGTGTATGTGTTTTTGTAGTGTCTAGGGGGTTGTAAGGTTTAGGGGTTTATTAGAGTAGTTGGGTTTATGTTTAGTATAGGTATCTAGCTGTGTCTATGGTTGTGTGTAGTTTCAGGGAAGTCTATGGTTGCCTGAATGGGTTCTCAATTAGAGACAGCTGGTTATTGTTGTCTCTGATTGGGAGCCATATTTAAGGTACCATAGGCTTTAGCTGTTTGTGGGGGATTGTCTATGTCGATGTTCTTGTTGCTTGTAGGCACTAGTTCATGTTAGCTTCACATTCGTCTGTTTTGTTATTTTGTAAAGTGGTTTCGTTTGTGGTTCGTTCTCTTCAAATAAAAGGAAGATGACTTACTTTCCACGCCTGCATGTTTGGTCCTCACACTCTACTATAGACGATCTTGGCAGAATACCCACCATTGCGGGATCAAGCAGCGCGAAAAGCGGCAACAGGAGCAGCGCAAGGAGAATGAAATGGGAGCGTAATCTGGACTACACTACGTGGGAGGAGATCGACAGGTGGGCGATCGACCCAGGGCGAGTGCCGGAGCCAGCCTGGGATTCTCTGGAGCATGAGGGATACCGGCGAATGAGGCAGCACGACGACGCGGTAGAAGCCTGTGAGTCAGCCCCAAAAATTCTTGGGGGGGATTAGAGGTAGTGGCCGAGGGCAGGTAGGAGACCTGCGCCCACTTCACAGGCTAACCGTGGGAGACGGGAGTACGGGCGAACACCGTGTTAGGCAGTAGAGCACACGGTGTCTCCTGTACGTGTTCATAGCCCGGTGCGGGTTATTCCACCTCCCCGCACTGGTAGGGCTAGATTGGGCATTGAGCCAGGTGCCATGATGCCAGTTCAACGCGTCTGGTCTCCAGTGCGTCTTCTCGGGCCGGCATACATGCACCAGCCTTACGCATTGGTTCCCCGGTTCGCTACATAGCCCGGTGCGGTTATTCCACCTCCCCGCACTGGTCGGGCGACGGGGAGCATTCAATCAGTAAGGTTGGCAGGCTCGGTGTTCAAGGGAACCAGTACGCCTGCACGGTCCGGTATTTCCGGCACCACCTCCCCGCCCCAGTCCAGTTCCACCAGTGCCTACACCACGTAACAGGCTTCCAGTGTGTCTCCAGAGCCCTGTTCCTCCTCCACGCACTCGTCTTATGGTGCGTGTCTCCAGCCGGTACCACCAATTCCGGCACCACGCACTAAGCCTCCTGTGCGTCTCCAGAGTCCTGTGCATCCTGTTTGCTGCTCCCCGCACTAGCCCTGAGATGCGTGTCCCAGTCCGGTACCACCAGTTCCGGCCCCACACGAGCCTAATGTGCGTCCCAGGGTCCAGTATCCCTGTTCCTTCTCCCGCACTAGCCTTAAAGTGCGTGCCTTAGCCCGGTGCCTCCAGTCGGCACCACGCACCAGGCCTACAGTGCGCCTCATCGGCCAGAGCCATCCGTCTCCCAGCGCCATCTGAGCCATCCGTCTCCCCAGCGCCATCTGAGCCATCCGTCCCAGCGCCATCTGAGCCATCCGTCTCCCCAGCGCCATCTGAGCCATCCGTCTCTCCAGCGCCATCTGAGCCATCCGTCTCCCCAGCGCCGTCTGTGTCATCCGTCTGCCCAGAGCCATTAGAGCCCCCGTCTGTCCCGAGCCGTCAGAGCCGTTAGTCAGTCAGGAGCCGCTAGAGCCATTCGTCAGTCAGATCTGCCAGAGCCGCCAACCAGACAGGATCTGCCAGAGCCGCCAACCAGACAGATCTGCCAGAGCCGCCAACCAGCCAGGATCTGCCAGAGCCGCCAACCAGACAGGATCTGCCAGAACCGCCGCCAGCCATGAGCAGCCAATAATAGAATTTCCCATTGTATCGAACTCAATTGCAGAAATTTCGTTAACGTTTTTTTTATTAAATTCTGTTACCGATTTCGTAACTGAATTTCAAGTTTTAATCACTTAAAAAGTCATAAACAAAATTGATATCAAGTGTGTGCAAAGCTGTCATCAAGGGAAAGGGTGGCTACTTTGAAGAATCTCAAATATAAAATATATTTGGATTTGTTTAACACTTTTATGGTTACTACATGATTCCATATGTGTTATTTCATAGTMTTSATGTCTTCACTATTATACTACAATGTAGAAAATAGTAAAAATTAAGAAAAACCCTTGAATGAGTAGGTGTGTCCAAAATCATTGACTGGTACTATATATTTCTCAAAAATATAGACTCTTAGCTTTCATTTGACACCCAATTTGACATGCTCCTATGCACTTCACATGTTGATGCTCATGGGTCCATTTACATGGAAATGACCGGCTATCACGACTGAAGAGGTTAATTATCCTTGGCCCTGAACGGAGGAAGGTGGAAATATGACGATAAACGGGAGAATTTTATATTTAAAATGGCCGAAGATAATTGTAATGACATCGTGCTGAAATAACCATTTCATCTGCCTCTATTATTCTGAAATTAATGAATGATGAAGCAGTGTCCTTCACATCTACACTCWGTCTGCAGCCCAAATGGCACCCTATCCCCTACATAGTGCACTACTTTTGACCAGGGYCCATAGGGCTCTGTAGGGAACAYGGGGCCATTTAYATCACGACTCTGTCTCTCTTCTCTCCCCATTCATTCTGAGATATATTGATCTTGTGACATTTATTTAAGTTTGGGCTAATGTATTAATTCCAAGATAATTATTCCAATATACTTTTGTCACTGTTGATATACCTCAGTGTCAGCAGGCAGGGGTTGGGGCGGGCGCTGAATAAACGGCTATTTGACATTGGCGGACAGGAAGCTGGCAGTGAGAGAAATGTCTCTCCTTGAGGACGGCCATATGTGGAGAAAGACGTAGAGGGAAAATATTCAGACACCAGACAATTTGTTCTGCCGACAAGTGAAACSTGCTCTTGGCTTCCTCAGGCAGGCGCAAAAGGAAGGAGATGGAGGATGTTGGTCAAATTGGCAGAGTAATGTAATGTACTGAATTCTTTAGGACAGTGCTGAGCCACTTGGCAGGACCATGGATACATTGGTTTCAGGCTTTGCAACAAACAGGTAAAAAATGGCCTCCCGAGTGGCGTAGCGGTCTAAGGCACTGCATTGAAGTGCTTGAGGTGTCACTACAGACCTGAGTCGATCCCAGGCTGGGTCAAATTCAGCT
>NW_019944083.1:149813-155839 GCF_002910315.2 Salvelinus sp. IW2-2015
AGACGTCACTTCATCTGGGTCATATTCAAGCTGGACTTCATTCCATCTGGGTCATATCAGCTGACTTCACTTCCATCTTGGGTCATATTCAGTTAGACTTCACTTCCATCTGGCAGCTGACTTCACTTCCATCTGGGTCATATTCAGCTGGCTTCACTTCATCTGGGTCATATCAGCTAGACTTCACTTCCATCTGGGTCATATTCAGCTAGACTTCACTTCCCATCTGGGTCATATTCAGCTAGACTTCACTTCATCTGGGTCATTCAGCTAGACTTCACTTCCATCTGGGTCATATTCGCTAGACTTCAAACTTCCATCTGGTCATATTCAGCTGGCTTCACTTCATCTGGGTCATATTCAGCTAGACTTACAGTGAAACCATTCAGATGCAACAGGGTATTAGCAGAGAATTGATCCTGATGTTTCTCAAATGAGTGAGCAGTGGTGGGACAATATGTGTTAAAAAAATATATATACTTTGTGATTTGTTACACTGTTATCTATTTACCTTCCTCACTGTGCACAAATTCTGCTTGTTCACGTCACTGTAACTCAGTCCCTTACTTACTGCATTCAGTTGTTGCTATGTTATCTACATGACAAAGTTTGCATCTTAGCATGTGCTTATGCACAGCGTGCAGGGCTTCGGGGAGAGGTGTGTGTGTGAGCCATCTTGCAGATGTCTTTGTTCAGCGTTTGTTGCTGTGATTTTAAAGCTGAGATGGACACACACAACACACACCACACACACACACACAGGCTGCGATGGCACTGTCTCTCGATGGCTGATAGATAGCAGGAGACACTGGGGGCGTGGGGGAGATACTAGCAGATTGTTCTCTTTATACAGCTGCACTGTCACAGACAGGACACTTCAATTATACTCATCACAACCAGTGTGTGTGTGTCAGGACTGTTTTGTGTGTATATGTGTGGGTGTGTGTGTGTTGGGGCGAGGTTGTGTTGTGTGTGTGTATTGTATTTGTGTGTGAGGGTGTGTGACTTACAAGATAGAGAGATTGTGAGCGATAGTGGCTAGTCTCATAAACACAATCAAAACAGACATTCAAGGCACTCAGACTACTATTTATATCTATGTATTTATTTTGTACATAATGTATCATTGGAAATGAAAAGGCGCATAGCTCGCTCACCATAAAGGTTTTTGCTTTATTAAGCAGAAAGATTAACATTTCAGCCTTCAATGGCCTTTATTCAGAATAATCCCACAAAGGGAATGGTTCTATAGGTCACGGGGAAAAACACATAGACATATATCATAGATATTATATCAATATTATGGGCGGATAAAGGTCGTAGAGGGCAGGAGAAGACGTCGTGACATAGACACTGGTAGGAAACACACACCGCACCACACACGCACGGCACGCACGCACGCAGCACCGGCACGCACGCACGCACGGCACGCACTTGCAGCGCCTGCTTTTGCTATTCTCTTTTTGCTAGTCCTCCCCGTTTTGACCCTTGCCTGTTTCTGGACTCTGTACCCGCCTGCCTGACCTTTCCGCCTGCCCTCGACCTCGAGCCTGCATGACCAGTCTGCCTGCCCTGACCTCGAGCCTGCCTGCCACTCTGTACCTCCTGAACTCAACTGGTTTTGACCTTTTGCCTGTCCACGACCATTCTCTTGCCTACCTTTTTGGATTCTAATAAATATCAAAGACTCAAACCATCTGCCTCCTATGTCTGCATCTGGGTCTCGCCTTGTGCCCTTATAGTAACCTARAACCTGTTTTAGAGAAGTATAATAATTGAATATTGTAATAGCTTTCATTGTCTGCTTATATGGTCCCTTTATMTATCCTACGGTTCTGACTTGGTGTACAGGGAGAACATTGTAAGAACYGCCRATGCTCTGAATTTTGTCGCGGTACATTTCAAAAGTGCTGAACAAATAGTTATATTGACAACGTCCGTCCTAGCTCGCTCATTAATGTCTTAATCGAAAATACTGARTGTCTCTTATCTGCTTGTTGTCCCCTTTTTCCATAGTTTGTACATCTCAATTGTCAGTAGAAACCACATTTGTTTAAGCAAYTCAGCCATATCAGCTTTGTTTTTTGAAAGGCAGTAAATGAACTGTTTCGCTGCCAGACAAGGCTCAGCTGATAGGCAGGTGTAGCAGTGGTAAGGTGTTGGGACTCTGCTGTTGGGACAGCTTTATGTAGACCCTAACATTTTGTGGGCACCTTTTGTCACCGTTGTAGTGAAATTAATGTATTGTTTTGTYTTGTGTGGTGTAGTGGCTTTGCTGTCATGCATCCCCAACATTTCTTTTGTTTGTTTGACCCAACAAGATRGACATGCTAAAATCGCCACCGCTGTGTGTGTTTGTAGTATATCGACAGAGTGTTGTGGACGGGGATGTTGGAGGAGCARCTGCCTCAGGTTGCAAGGTTGAATCCAGCGATCGAAAGTTGTTTTKGAGATTTTTTGTTTTMAAGCCTATCCRAAACCTTAACCCCTTGCCTTAGCACGTCTGAGTTAATGCCTAATCTTAAGATTTCAGAGATAATGTCTAAACGTAACCTTAACAGATTCTGAGTTAATACATAACCTTAAACACTTGGAAATGTGACTTTTGGATCAACTTCTAATTCTGACGTGAGACTGTGAGAGCTAGTTGGAGCTGGCTGGTGTGTGTGTGTGTGTGTGTGAGTGCGTGCGTGATGTGCGTGTGTGTGCGTGTTTGTAGGTTATCATGCAGTTTGTGTGTGTCTGTGTGTGTGTGCTGTGTGTCTTGCAGGTATTATCAATGCAGTGGTGTGTGTGTGGTGTGGTGTGTGTGTGTGTGTGTGTGTGTGTGTGTGTGGTGTGTGTGTGTGTGTGTGTGTGTGTGTGTGTGTGTGTGACACACATACTGCATGATTCAACCTATCACACACAAGCACACGCACCGCACACACACTGCATGATCAAACCTGCACACACCACACACACAAACACAGCACGCACTCAGCACACACACACACACACAACAACACAACACACACACAACACACACACACACACACACAACACACACACCACCAACACACACACTGCATGATAGAACCTGCAGACACCACACACACACAGACACACACAAACTGCATGATAAACCTAAACAAACAGCGCACAACCACACGCAACACGCACGCCTCACACACACACCACACACACCACACACACACAACAACACACCTTGCATTATAAAACTACACCACACACACTGTAATGACAATCCTGCCCACACACACACCACACCACACAACACACACACGCACACCCTCGCATTATAAAACTATAAACACACACACTGCATGATAAAGTCCTATTAAACTTCTGGTATAGATTAAGTTCTACAGTAATAGAGGCGTCATCATCACAATGACTCCTATCAGAGTGGATCAATCAGTCTTAGTCTCTGGGCCAGCCCTGTAAAAACCCAGCAATGACTCCAATCAGATTGGATCATTCAGTTCGCTCTCTACTCTCCTTCTCTCTCTCTCTCTCGTCTCTCATCTCTCCTCTCCTCCCTCTCTTCTCTTTCTCTCTCTCTCTCTATCTCTCTCTCTCCTTCTCTCTCTCTCTCTTCTTCTCTCTCTCGTGTCTCTGTCTCTTCCATAATCTCTCTCCCCTCTCCTCTTCTCTCGTTCTTTCCATTCTCTCTCTCTCCTCTCTCTCCTCTTCTCTCTCTCTCTCTCATCTCTCTCTCTCTCCCTTCTCCTCGCTGCTCTCTTCCTCTCCTCACGATCATCCTTCTCTTATCTCTCTCTCTCTCTCTCTCTCATCTCTCTCCCTCTCACCACTGCCCCCTCTCTCCCCTCTCCCCTCTCTCCTCTCTCTCTCTCTTCTCCTCCTCTCTCTCTATCTCCGTCTCTCTCTCCTCCTCCATGACCCTGGAAACTGTCCCTCGCCTTAATTTTTATTAAAATTGCTTTCTGCAATTTGGCCCGTATCAACCGTTAAGATAGTGTTAACACCAGCCAGGCGTAGCATCAGCTTCTGTAGTGAAAGTCCCCCGAGTGATCACAACACACACACACACACCACACACACCACACCATACCACAGCAAACACACACACCACACACACACACACACATCCCAGCACACACACACCACACACACACACACACACACCAGATCACACACACACACACACACACACACACACTACACTACACAACACACCCTCGCACACACAGAACCGTATAAAGGATGCTGCTGCAAGTTCAGTGTAACGTAGTGTGGGGAAGGGTAAACGCCCCCAGAGTGTAGGGGACAGGGTAAACGCCCCAGAGTGTGGGGGGACGGGAGGGGTTGTTGGGGGGCCAGGGTAACAGCCACCAGGTGATTGGGGGACATGGTAACCAGCCCCAAGAGTGTGGGGGACAGGGTAAACAGCCCCCAGAGTGTGGGGGACAGGGTAAACAGCCCCCAGCATGTAGGGTACAGGGTAACAGCGCCGCAGGGTGTGGGGAAGGGTTAAAACAGCCCCCCAGGGTGTGGGGGACAGGGTTAAAACAGCCCCAGAGTTGTTTGGGGGACAGGGATAAAGCAGCCAGGGATTGGGGACTGGGGAACCGCCCCAGAGTGTGGGGGACAGGGTAAACAGCCGCCAGGGTGTGGGGGGACAGGGTAAACAAGCCCCCAGGGTTGGGGTGACCTGGGTAATCATGCTCCGCAGAAGGGGTGGTAGGCGGACAGGGTTAGAACAGCCCAGCGTTGTGGGGGAACAGGGTAAAACAGGCCCCGCAGGGTGTGGGGGACCCGGGTAAAAAACCTGGCCGCGCCAGGGTATGTGGGTGATCAGGGTAACACAGCCCCCAAGGGATTGGGGGACAAGGTAAACAGCCCCCATGGTGTGGGGGACAGGGCTAATCAGCACCCGCATGGTGGTATGGGGAAACAGGGTAAACAGCCCCCAGGGGTGTGGGGGGACAGGGTACACAGCCCGCCAGAGTGTGGGGGACCGGGTAAACCAGCCCTCAAAGAGGTGTGGGGGATATCAGGGTAAACAGCCCCCGAGTGGTGGGGGACAAGGATAAACCTGCCCCCAGCCGTGTGGGGGACAGGGTAAACAACCCCCAGCGTGGGGGGAAAAAAAAACAGGGTAAACGCCCCCAGAAGTGTTTAGGGATCAAGTCAATTTGTCAGCGAGACTCCATTGGCCACAAGGAGCTCCAACCTGCGTCAGTTTTGATTCCTGCCCTCTCCACTGATTGCCCTTCCCCGTGATTCGCCACACCCATGGGGGGGGGGGCTATGCCTGGAGAGAAAAGGCCCTGAACAACATATAGCCCCCGACAAGTGATTGAATGTCTTCCTAATAACTCTCAAATAAAGATGTATCGGAACGAGGGATGAGGGTGAAAGGAGTGGAGGGTGGGTGGGTGGGTTTGAAAGGGGAGTGTGGAGGAAGGAGGGGAATTGGGGCGAGGGGGAAGAACAAGGGGAGAAGGGCTGGGGGACGAAGAAAGAGCGAGAGATGGATTATGTAGGCAACACCCTTGTCAGGGTAAACTTTCCGCTTGTAGCTAACCTGGATATGTCAGGCTGACTAAGTGGTTGGAGAGCTGTCGAGCAGGAAAAACAATGGGGTTTAACTATGGCCCTATGAATGTTTATATTTCTGCTGGAGGCATTGGACAGAAGAGAGAGGAGACAGAGAAAACCAATGATGACAGAGAAGAGCGAGGCCCGAGAGAGAGAGAGGAGGGGGGGAGAGAGAATGGAAAGAGAGAGAGAGGCGCAGGGAGAGAGACAATGGGAAGAGAGAGAGACAGAGATGAGGAGAGGGACAGGAGAGAGAGAGGGAGAGAGAGAAAGAGAGAGGAGAGATGGAGAGAGAGAGGAGGAAAGGGGAAAAAAAAGAAGAATGGAAAGACAGAGAACAGAGAGAGAGAGGAGGAGAGAGAATGAAGAGGACAGAGAGAAGAGAGAGAGGGGGATGAGAGAATGGAAAGCAGAGAGCGACGAGCTGAGCGGAGAGAGGGAGGAGAGAGAGCCGAGAGAAG
>NW_019944084.1:0-17652 GCF_002910315.2 Salvelinus sp. IW2-2015
CCTTGTCTCTCTCTTCTCTCTCTCTTGTCTCTCTCCTCTTTGTCTCACTCTGTCTCTCTCTTGTCTCTCTCTTGTCTCTCTCTCTCTCCTCTCCTTGCTCTCTCTCTTGTCATCTCCTTGTCCTCTCTCTTGTCCCATCTCTCTTGTCTTCTTTCTCTTGTCTGTCTCTCTCTTGTCTCTCTCTTGTTCTCTCTGCAGCAGACATACGGTGTCTTGAGTCAATATTCTTGAGTCAATATGTTTTCAAACCCTTTTTTGATAGAAGCCTAAAATTAAGTTCAGGAGTAAACAATGTGCTTTAACAAGTCATAGAGTTAAGTTGAATGGCACCCACTCTTTGTGCAATAATAGTGGATTAACATGATTTCTGAATCACTACCTCATCTCTGCACTCCACACACACAAGTTATCTTGTAAGGTCCTCATCGGAGCAGTGAAATTTCAAGCACAGATTCAACCACAAAGATAGGAGCGTTTTCCCAATGAACGAAAGAAGGCCACCTATTGGTAAATGGGGTAAAAAAAAAAAGAAATCCTTTTGAGGCATGGTTGCAGTTATTAGTTACACTTTGGATGGGGCATTAATACAACCCATCACTACAAAAGATACAGGCCGTCCTTCCTAACTGTCAGTTGCCGAAGAGGAAGAAACCGCCAACAGTGATTTCAACATGCAGGCCAATGGTGACTTTTAAAACAATTACAGAGTTTAATGGCTGTGATTTGAAGAAAACTATACTCAAATAATAAATACTCCAAAACATACATCCTGTTTTGCAAAAAGGCACTAAAGTAAATATTGAAAAAAACTGTGGCAAGAAATAACATTTTGGTTTGAATACAAAGGGTATGTTGGGGTAAATTCACACAAGCACATCACTGAGTACCACCTCTTCATATTTTCAAGCATTGGTGGTGGCGTACCATGTTATGGTATGCTTGTCATCAGCAAGGACTAGGGAGTTTTTTTAGGCAATTTTTTTTTTTTATAGAGCTAAGCAACAGGCAAAAATCCTAGAGGAAAACCTGGTTCAGTCTGCTTTCAACAGACACCGCGGAGACAAAATTCAGTAGGATAATAACCTAAAACACAAGGACAAATATACTAGGAGTTGGCTTACCAAGACAAACATTGAATGCTTTCCTGAGCTTAGTTAAAGCTTTGACTTTAAATCGCCTTGAAAATTCTTTGGCATGACTTGAAAATGGCTGTCTAGCAATTGATCAACAACCAACTTGACAGAGCTTGAAGGAATTGTTTAAAGAATAATGAGCAAATAAGTATTGTACAATCCAGGTGTGCAAAAGCTCTTAGAGGACTTACCCAGAAAGACTCACAGCTGGTCATCACCGCCAAAGGTGATTCTAAAATGTATTGACTCAGGGTGTTGAAAACTTATGTAAATGAGATATCTCTTTTTTCATTTTTAAAAAATTCGCACACATTTTATAAAAACATGTAATTATGGGGTATTTTTAGATGGGGGACACAAAAAGATATATTTGAATCCATTTGAATTCAGGTCTGACCTCACTAAAAACTCTGGAAATCCAGGCGAGAGGAGTTAACAGTCTGGCCTCACTAAAGGCTTGGGGCTCCAGGGAGAGAGTTAACATTTTCTAGGCCTCACTAAAGGCTCTGGTGCTCCAGGAAGAGGAGTTAAACAGTCTGCGCTCACTAAAGGCTCTGGGGGCTCCAGGGAAGAGTTAAACATCTGGCCTACACTAAAGGCTCTGGTGCCTCCAGGGAGAGGAGTGAAACAGTCTGGCCTCACTAAAGCTCTGGGGGCGCTCCAGGGAGAGGAGATTAAACAGGGTCTGCGGCCTCACTAAAGGGCTCTGGTGCTCCAGGGGAGAGGATTAAAACAGTCTGGCCTCACTTAAAGCTCTGGGGCTCCAGGGAGAGGAGTTAACAGTCTGCGCCTCACTAAGGCTTTCTGGGGGCTCCAGGAGAGGGAGTTTAACAGTCTGGCCTCACTAAAGGCTTGGGCTCCAGGGAGAGAGTTAACAGTCTGCGCCTCACTAACAGGCTATGGGGCTCCAGGGAGAGGAGTTAAACAGTCTGGGCCTCATTTAAAGGCTCTGGGGCTCCAAGGGAGAGGAGTTAACAGTCTTGCCTCACTAAAGGCTCTGGGGGCT
This sequence comes from Salvelinus sp. IW2-2015, assembly GCF_002910315.2. Classification (NCBI taxonomy): domain Eukaryota; kingdom Metazoa; phylum Chordata; class Actinopteri; order Salmoniformes; family Salmonidae; genus Salvelinus; species Salvelinus sp. IW2-2015. Next base: position 2,140 of record NW_019944084.1, read on the forward strand.
CCAGGAGAGGAAGTTAACAGTCTGGCCTTCACTAAAAGGCTTAGGTGCTCCAGGGAAGAGGAGTTTAACAGTCTGAGCCCACTAAAGCTCTGGGGACTCCAGCGGCAGAGCGAGTTAACAGTCTGGCCTGCACTGAAGGCTCTGGGGCCTCCAGGGAGAGGAGTTAACAGTCTGGCCTTTCATTAAAAGGCTCTGGGGCTCCAGGGCAGAGGAGTTAAACAGTCGGCCTCACTAAAGTCTCTGCGGGTCCAGGGAAGGAGTTAACAGGTGTCATTCTTGTTGTGCATTGAATGACACAGCAGAGTGTAATGGGCTTCTGGCTGCGATTGTTAAGACCTGCCAATCACTCTACTCTGCCTGCCTCTCACGGGCGTCCTGCTGCCTTGACATTGTGCTGTTTGGCCACCTCAAAAACTAAATCTGTGTGTTTGCTTTTATGTTAGCAGGAAGAGTGAATTTAAAGTAGGTAGCTTAGTGAGGACTTTCAAAGGCAGTACTGCTGAAAAGCATCATGTACCAACTTGTTTATGTTAAACTTAATTTAGACTAGCAAGTCAGTTAGGACAAATTCTTATTTACAATGACACCTAGGAACTGTGGATTAACTGCCTTGTTTCAGGGGCAGAACGACACATTTTTACCTTGTCAGCTCGGAGATTTGATCTAGAACACCACTAACTGACAAGTTGTAATGGCCCAATTACCATGGTCAACCTGCCAGGGCACGCACCTCACTTCCAGTACAGTACAGGCCTAGTACAGTCACAGACCACCTGTCAGTCACAGACCGCTGTCAGTCACAGATCACCCTGTTCCAGTCACAGATTCACCTGTCAGTCACAGACCACCTGTCAGTCACAGCACCCCACCTGTCAGGTCACAGACCACGCCTGTCAGTCACAGATCGCCTGTCATTCACAGACGCCTGTCATCACAGGATCGCCTGTCAGTCACAGATCCACCTGTCAGTCACAGACCCCACCTGTCAGTCACAGACCACGCCTGTCATGTCACAGAATCACCTGTCAGTCACCAGACCACCTGTCAGTCACAGACCCCACCTGTCAGTCCACAGACCACGCCTGTCAGTCACAGGACCCACCTGTCAGTCAAGGACCGCCTGTCAGTCACAGACCGCCGTCAGTCACAGACCGCTGTCAGTCACAGACCGGCCTGTCAGTCACAGACCGCCTGTCAGTCACAGACCGCCTGTCAGTCACAGGACCGCCACTTCAAGTTCACAGATCACCTGTCATCACAGACCGCCTGTCAGTCACAGACCACGCCTAGTCAGTCACAGACCGCCTGTCAGTCAAGACCACGCCTGTCAGTCACAGGACCGCCTGTCAGTCACAGACACGCCTTCAGTGCACAGACCGCCTGTCAGTCACAGACCACAGACCGCCTCCTGGCGTCCCTACAAGTACTGTTAGAAGGCCAACAAGAGGTCATATTTGTGTTATTGCTGTAATGTTGGAGACCAACAGGGAACCCACTTTTTCAGGAAAAATGTTTCATGAACAAATAACTGCGCTCATTCCACCATATAACCCCTGGACTTCTGGAGAGGTCATTTCCACCATATAACCCCTGGACCTTTCTGGAGAGGTCATTTCCACCATATAACCCCTGGACTTCTGGAAGAGGTTCATTCCACCACATAACCCCTGGACTTCTTGGAGCAGTCATTCCACATTTATATATTTATAACCCCTGGACTTCTGGAGAGGTCATTTCCACCACATAACCCCTGGGAACTTCTGGGAGAGTCATTCCTCCATATTAAAACCCCTGGACTCTGCGAGCAAGGTATTCCACCATATAACCCTGGAAACTGTGTATGCGTGTGTGTGTGTTGTATTTACTATACTTTTGCGTGCCTGAAAGTCCTCACAAGGGATTAGTAAAATTAAGGAAAATCTGACAAGTGGGACAATTTTTCCCAGTCCCTATGAGAAAAAATGCTATTTTAGGCTTAGGGTTTAGGTTTATGGTTACATTTATTGTTAGGGGTTAAATTAAGGTTAGGGTTAAGAATAAGGTTGGTAGTGTTTAGGGTTACGTTAGGTGTAGGGTTATGGAGTAGGCGTTAGGTTTAGGGTTTAGGGTTAGAATTAAAGGTTGGGGTTAGGGGTTACGTTAGGTCGTAAGGGTTAGGGGTTTAGGAGTTAGACTAGGTTTAGGGTTAGGGGTTAAGGTTAAGGCTTAGGTTTTACATTTAGGGTTATGGTTAAAGTTAAGGTAACGCTTAGGGTTAGATTTAATGTTAGGGGTTAAGGGAAATAGGATTAATTGGGAACAATTATTGGTCCTTCAAAAAAGGATGCAATACAAAATGTGAGTGTGTGTTTGTGTGCGTCATAATGTGTTACCATCATCATCTCTTCCAAATCTTTCCGCCACTGGAGAGTCCTTCTAGCTATAAGGCCTGTGTATAAATATATAGTGGAGATTCCTCTAGCTATAAGGCCTGTGTATATAATATATAGTGGAGATTCCTCTAGCTATAAGGCCTGTGTCTATAATATATAGTGGAGAATTCCTCTAGCTATAAGGCCTGTGTTATATAATATATAGTGGAGATTCCGACTAGGCTAAAGGCTCTAGTGTATATAAATATAAGTGGAGATTCCTCTTAGCTATAAGGCCTGTGTATATAAATATATAGTGGAGATTCCTCTAGCTATAAGGCCTGTGTCTTAATATATAGTGGAGATTCCTCTAGCTATAAGGCTGTGTATATTAATATATAGGGAGATCCTCTAGCTATTAAGGCCTTCTGTATATTAATATATAGTGGAGATTCCGCTAGCTATTAAGGCCTGTGTATATAATATAAAAATTATGGGAGTTCCTCCTTAGCTATAAGGGCCTGTGCTATATAATATATAGGGAGATTCCTCTAGCTATAAGCCTGTGTATATAATAATATAGTGGAGATTCCTCTAGGCTAGAAGGCCTGTGTATATTAATATATAGTGGAGATCCTCTAGCTTAAGGCCTGTGTATATAATATATAGTGGAGATTCCTCTAGCTATAAGGGCCTGTATATATAATTATATTAGTGCGAGATGCCTCTTAGCTATAAGGCCTGTGTCTATAATATATAGTGGAGATTCCTCTAGCTATAAGGCCTGTGTCATATAATATTAGTGGAAGATTCCTCTAAGCTATAAGCTGTGTATAATAATATATAGTGGGAGATTCCTCTAGCTATAAGGCCGTGTATAATAATATATAGCTGAGATTCCTCTGAGCTATAAGGCCTGTGTCTATAATATATAGTGGAGATTCCGCTAGCTATAAGGCCTGTGTATATAATATATAGCTGCGAGATTCCTCTAGCTATAAGGGCCTGTGTATATATATATAGTGGAGATTCCTCTAGCTATAAGGCCTGTTGTATATAATATATAGTGGAGATTCCTCTAGCTATAAGCCTGTGCTATATAATATATAGTGGAGATTCTCTAGCTATAAGGGCCTGGTGTATATAATATATAGTGGGTGCACCTGTTATTTTAGATGCATGCGCTGTCACAAACACATGACTTCCCTGAAAACCCAGAATGTTGAGGTTTTCACCCTTTTTCCTGGGCATTTCCCGATAGCGACATGTTAGAGACTCACTCACAAGCGCGACACGGCACTGGGTTCTGTTGTGCGCTGTTATTTGCGGTCCCCCTCATCCTGTAAACACACTAATCTACAAAGTGGCCAGTTTATTGCCTCCGTGTCTGTTAGCAGTAGCCTGGTACAGAGTAACCGAATAACAGTCTTGGAACTTCCTCAGGGCTGACTAATGCTCATGTCTATAACTGGGTAATTACATGGTTGGCTCTGAGGATTCCCACACACTGCTCCACTGACATGACTAGTTCACCAAAACGACAAATTACATCATCATACACAGTGGGGAAACTTCCTGCACGCAGAAACCAACAACAACTACATCTAAATTCAAATCTACCAAGACTCCCAACAGTTGGCTCTTCATGTGGGCGTACTTGCAAATTGGGATGAGCCAATATTGGCAGCCTGGGAAATGTTGAATTCTGTTGTTGTTGTTGTGGTTGTTATTGATTGTTAGCAGGAAGTCACCCAACTGTGTACGATGATGTCATATTGCTAAGTATACCACTAAGATGAGCCATTTGACCTTCTTCGTGATGACAATGTGATCTGATGCTGATGACCCCGTAAAGGCCATTACTATCGGAATGCATACGCAATACCCTACATGACACAAGTAGTGTATATTACTGCTACAGACAGACTCTTGGTGTCTTTCCCAGTTTACATTTGATTAATGCATGTATGAGTATCATTTTACTTTTTGTATTGACTTCCAGACATTCCCTATACCGTTAGACTTTCTATAACTTGTTTGTTCAACAATGTCTCAGGTAGTCTACTCAGTATAGGTAGTCAGTATAGGTAGTCAGTATAGGTAGTCAGTATAGGTAGTCAGTATAGGTAGTCTACTCAGTATGTGTAGTCAGTATAGGTAGTCTACTCAGTATAGGTAGTCTACTCAGTATATGTAGTCTACTCAGTATAGGTAGGCAGTATAGGTAGTCAGTATAGGTAGTCTACTCACTATGCGTAGTCAGCTATCAGGTAGTCAGTATAGGTAGTCCCTACTCAGTATGGTAGTCCAGTATAGGTAGTCACTTATAGTATGGGGTAGTCAGTAATAGGTAGTCTACTCAGTATAGGTAGTCAGTATAGGTAGTCTACTCCAGTATAGGTAGGTCAGTAAGGTAGTCTACTCAGTATAGGTAGTCGTATAGGTAGTCTATCAGTATAGGTAGTCAGTATAAGGTAGTCTACTCAGTATAGGTATGTCAGTATAGGTAGTCTACTCAGTATAGGTAGTCAGTATAGGTATAAGTCAGTATAGGTAGTCCTACTCAGTAAGGTTGTAGTCTACCTCAGTATAGGTAGTCAGTATAGGTAGTCATATAGTAGCTACTCAGTACTAGGTAGCAGTATAGGTAAGTCAGTATTAGCCGTATAGTCAGTACTCAGTCTAGTTAGTCGTAATAGGTAGTCATATTGGTAGTCTACGCTCAGTATAGGTACTCAGTATAGGTAGTCAGTATAGGTAGTCTACTCAGTATAGGTAGTCAGTTGGTAGTCGAAAGTAGTCTACTCAGTATAGGTAGTCAGTAAGTAGGTAGGTATAGTTAGTTCTTCAGTATAGGTAATCAGTATAGGTAGTACAGTATAGGTAGTCTACTCAGTATAGGCAGTCTACTCTGTATAGAATATGGTAGTCAGTATAGGTAGTCCGTATAGGTAGTGCTACTCAGCATAGGTAGTCCGTATAGGTAGTCAGTATAGGTAGGTCAGTATAGGTAGTCTACTCAAGCATAGGAGTAGTATATGTAAGTCAGTATAGGTTAGTCTATCAGCATAGGTAGTCAGTATAGGTAGTCAGGATAGGTAGTTACTCAGCATAGGTAGTCAGTATAGGTAGTCTACTCAGTAGGTGTCAGTATAGGTAGTCAGTATAGGTATTCACTCAGTATGGTATCCGTAATAGGTAGTCAGTATAGGTAGTCTACTCCAGTATATGGTACTCAGTATAGGTAGTCAGTATTATACGGTAGTCCTACTCAGTATATGGCAGTTATCAGTATAGTAGTCAGTATAGGTAGTTCAGTATAGGTAGTCAGTATACGTAGTCCTACTCAGCAGCATAGGTAGTTCAGTATAGGTAGTCAGGATAGGTAGCACGAGTAGTAGTAGTATAGTTCTAACGATCTATCAGCATAGGTATGTCCAGTAATAGGTAGTTCAGTATAGGTAGTCCTACTCAGCATTAGTGTCAGTTAGTAGTCAGGATATTGGTAGTCTACTCAGCCTAGGATAGTAGTCAGTATAGTAGTGTCATATAGGTAGTCTACTCAGCATAGGTAGTCAGTATAGGTATCATATAGGTAGGTCTACTCAGCATAGGGTAAAGTCAGTATAGGTAGTCAGTATAGGTAGTCTACTCAGCATAGGTAGTCAGTATAGGTAGTCAGTATAGGTAGTCAGTATAGGTAGTCAGGGTAGGTAGTCTACTCAGTATAATAATCGTATAAACCTTCCTCTGCCACTGCATTTATTATTCCATTGCTTGACATTTGAGGGAATATAGCTTTTCAATATCCTGGTTTTGTATGCATGACTACCTTTCTGACATAGTGCTGGGTAAAGAGGTGGTAAGAGAGACCGAGAGAGAGTATATTTGACCTCTCAGCTTCCCTATCAAATCTAAAACGTTCAAGCAGGCAGCCTAAGACAAAAAAAACAACAACGACAAATGGTTCAATGAAGAATGCAACAACCTAAGGAAGAAATTGAGAAACGTATCCAACCAAAAAACATGGAGACCCAGAAAACCTGAGCCTACTACGCCTTCTCTATGGTGAATCACTAAAACAATACAGAGAATCTAACCACTTCTGGGAAAATTGGAAAACACTAAAACAAACAACAACACAAAGAGTTAGCTATCAAAAACAGATGTATGGATAAACCACCTCCCCAATATTTTTGAACCTATGACAAAGAACAAACAGCAAAAACATATAGTACATGATCAAATACAAATCTTAGACTCAACTATTAAAGACTACCAGAACCCACTGGATTCTCCAATTACACTGAATGAACTACAGGACAAAATACAAACCYTCCAACACAAAAAGGCCTGTGGTGTTGATGGCATCTTAAATGAAATGATAAAATATACAGACAACAAATTCTAATTGGCTATACTTAAACTCTTTAACATCATCATCAGCACTGGCATCTTCCCCAATATTTGGAACCAAGGACTGATCACCCCAATCCAGAAAAGTGGAGACAAATTTGACCCCTATAACTACCGTGGGATATGCGTCAACAGCAACCGTGGGAAATCCTCTGCATTATCATTAACAGCAGACTCATACATTTCGTCAGTGAAAACAATGTACTGAGCAAATGTCAAATTGTCTTTTTACCAAATTACCGTACGACAGACCACGTATTCACCCTGCACACTCTAATTGACAAACAAACACACCAAAACAAAGGCAAAGTCTTCTCATGCTTTGTTGATTTCAAAAAAACATTTGACTCAATTTAGCATGAGGGTCTGCTATACAAATTGATGGACAGTGGTGCTGGGGGAAAAACATACAACACTGTAAAATCCATGTACACAAACAACAAGTGTGTGGTTAAAACTGACAAAAACCCACACACATTTCTATCCACAGGGCCGGGGGGTGAGACAGGGATGCAGCTTAAGCCCCACCCTCTTCAACATATACAGTATATCAATGAATTGGCAAGGGCACTAGAACAGTCTGCAGCACCCGGCTTCACCCTACTAGAATCTGAAGTCAACTGTCTACTGTTTGCTGATGATCTGGTGCTTCTGTCCCCAACCAGGGAGGCCCTACAGCAGCACCTAGATCTTCTGCACAGGTTCTGTCAGACCTGGGCCCTGCGGTAAATCTCAGTTAGACCAAAATAATGGGGGTCCAAAAAAGGACCAGTTGCCAAGACCACAAATAAAAAAGTCCANCCAAAAAAGGACCAGTTGCCAAGACCACAAATAAAAAAGTCCATCTAAACACCCGAGATGCAGTGGTTCCCAAACGTTGTATAGTCCCGGACCCCTTCAAACATTCAACCTCCAGCTGTGTACCCCCTCTAGCACCAGGGTCAGCGCACTCTCAAATCTTGTTTTTTGCCRTCATTGTAAGCCTGCCACACACACACTATACGATACATTTATTAAACATAAGAATGAGTGTGAGTTTGTCACAACCCGGCTCGTGGGAAKTGACAAAGAGCTCTTATAGAACCAGGGCACAAATAATAATATAATAATAATAATCAATCATGTTGCTCTTTATTTAGCCATCTTACATATAAAACTTTATTTGTTAATCGAAAATTGTGAAATACTCACCACAGGTTAATGAGAAGGGTGTGCTTGAAAGGATGCACATAACTCTGCAATGTTGAGTTGTATTTGAGAGAGTCTCAGTCTTAAATCATTTCCCACACAGTCTGTGCCTGTATTTAGTTTTCATACAAGTTAGGGCCTAGAATCCACTCTCACATAGGTTCGTGGTTGCAAAGAGCATCAGTGTCTTAACAGTGCGATTTGCCAAGGCAGGATACTCTGAGCGCAGCCCAATCCAGAAATCTGGCAGTGGCTTCTGATTAAATCCAATATTCACAGAACTGCTTGTTTCAATTTCGATGAGGTTCTCTTGTTCAGATATCGGTAAGTGGACTGGAGGCAGGGCATGAAAGGGATAACGAATCCAGTTGTTTGTGTCATCCGTTTTGGGAAAGTACCTGCGTAATTGCACACCCAACTCACTCAGGTGCTTCGCTATATCACATTTGACATTGTCCTTAAGCTTTAGTTCATTTGCACACACACAAATCATACAATGATGGAAAGACCTGTGTGTTGTCCTTGTTAATGCAGACAGAGAAGAGCTCCAACGTCTTAACCATAGCCTCAATTTTGTCCCGCACATTGAATATAGTTGCGGAGAGTTCCTGTAATCCTAGATTCAGATCATTCAGGCGAGGAAAAAACTTCACCCAGATTGGCCAGTCGTGTGAGAAACTCATCATCATGCAAGCAGTCAGACAAGTGAAAATGATGGTCAGTAAAGAAAACTTTAAGCTGGTCTCTCAATAAAAAAAAACGTGTCAATACTTTGCCCCTTGATAACCAGCGCACTTCTGTATGTTGTAAAAGCGTTACATGGTCGCTGCCCATATTGCATAGTGCAGAAAATACACGAGAGTTCAGGGGCCTTGCTTTAACAAAGAGAACCATTTTCACTGTAGTGTCCAAAACGTCTTCCAAGCTGTCAGACATTCCTTTGGCAGCAAGAGCCTCTCGGTGGATGCTGCAGTGTACCCAAGTGGCGTCGGGAGCAACTGCTTGCATGCGTGTTACCACTCCACTATGTCTCCCTGTCATGGCTTTTGCGCCATCAGTACAAATGTCAACATATCTTGACCACCAAAGTCCATCTGATGTCACAAAGCTGTCCAGTACTTTACAAATATCCTCTCCTGTTGTCCTGGTTTCCAGTGGTTTGCAGAAGAGGATGTCTTCCTTAATTGACCCCCCATAAACGTAATGGACATATACCAGGAGCTGTGCCAAGCCCGCCACGTCTGTTGACTCATCCAGCTGTAATGCATAGAATTCACTGGGTAGTATGTGAAGCAGTAATTGTTTCAAAACATCTCCTGCCATGTCACTGATGCGTCGTGAAACAGTGTTGTTTGATGAAGCCATTGTCTGTATAGTTTTTTTGGCCAACAGACGTGGCGGGCCTGGCACAGCTCCTGGTATATGTCCGTTACGTTTATGGGGGGTCAATTAAGGAAGAAGGGAGAATTAAGTCCTTCACAATAGTATGGGACTTGCCTGTCCCAGCCACTCAGTAGCTCACCAGATAAGACTCTTCTAGCCCCTTCTTATTAATGGTATCTGTTGCTTTTATACATGTCTTACTACTCGAAAATCGTCTTAATTGTCGCTCAAAAAACTCCCTGTGTTTCTAAATGTCTGCGCAAGAGTGAAGGTTTCATCAAGTTGTGAGACAGTACTTTTGCACATATAACACACTGTGCCTGAGGAAAGGCACTACTCCCAATATAAGTGAACCTCGTATGTGTCTCTATGGACGCGGGCCTTACATTTATTAACCATTTATCAATTTTCGAGCAAACGGAATGAGCCGCAGCTACTTTTGGCTACATACGGACCGTCAGTGGAATTCCCGCGAGAGAGTAACGGTTAATGTGATTGGATGTTCATTATTTGACTATGCTACCTGTATTTGACATTGTGTTGTTATTTCACTGAACACTAGATGGTTTCATTTTATTTTTGGCAGTGAAACGAGGCTACTCAGGCGAGAAAAAAATATTATATTTATCAATTAACAAAATGCAAAGTGAGTGAACAGAAGAAAAAGCTACATCAAATCAATATTTGGTGTGACCACCCTTTGCCTTCAAAACAGCATCAATTCTTCTAGGTACACTTGCATACAGTTTGAAGGAACTTGGCTGGTAGATTGGCCCACACATCTTGGAGAACTAACCACAGTTATTCTGTGGATTTAGGCAGCCTCAGGTGCTTCTCTCTCTACATGTAATCCCAGACAGACTCGATGATGTTGAGATCAGGTCTCTGTGGGGGCCATACCATCACTTCCAGGACTCCTTGATCTTCTTTACGCTGAAGATAGTTCTTAATGACTTTCGCTGTATGTTTGGGGCCGTTGGCATGCTGCAGAATACATTTGGGGCCAATCAGATGCCTCCCTGGTGGTATTGCATGATGGATAAGTATCTGCCTGTACTTCTCAGCATTGAGGAGACCATTAATTCTGACCAAATCCCCAGCTCCATTTGCAGAAATGCAGCCCCAAACTTGCAAGGAACCTCCACCATGCTTCACTGTTGCCTGCAGACACTCATTAGTGTACCGCTCTCCAGCCCTTCGGCGAACAAACTGCCTTCTGACAGCCAAATATTTCACATTTTGACTCATCAGTCCAGAGCACCTGATGGCTTTTTTCTGCACCCAAGTCCCTGTGTTTTGGTTTCATAGTTGAGTCGCTTGGTCTTGTTTCCATGTCGGAGGAATGGCTTTTTGACCGCAAGTCTTCCATGGAGGCCACTTCTGACCAGACTTCTCCGGACAGTAAGATGGGTGTACCAGGGTCAACACTGTTTTCTGCCAATTCTGAGCTGATGGCACTGCTGGACATCTTCCGGTTGCGAAGGGAAGTAACCATGATGTGTCTTTCATCTGCTGCAGTAAGTTTCCATTGGCCGACCACTGCGTCCCCGGTCTGCAATGTTGCCCGTTTCTTCGTGCTTCTTCATCTGGAAACCCCTGTCTGCCTTGAACTTTCTGCCTGGGAGAAACCTTGCTGATGCAGTATAAACTACTTGTGTCTTGTTGCTGTGCTCAGTCTGCTGTGGTGTATGACTTTTGACAGTAAACTGTCTTCAGCAACCTCACCTTGTTAGCTGAGTTTGGCTGTTCCTCACCCCAGTTGTATTCCTCCTACCCAGCTGTTTCTGTTTCAGTTATGATTGTGTTTCAACCTACATTTTGAATTGATGATCATTAGCACCTTTTTGGTATAATTGTTTAATCATACACCTGACTATATCCTACAAATTGTGCAAGTGTACCTACAAGAATTGATGCTGTTTTGAAAGACAAAGGGTGGTCACAACCAATATGGATTTGATGTAGATGTGTCTTCTGTTCACTCACTTTGCATTTAGTTAATTAATAAATATAATCTATTAACATGTCTATTTTTGAAAGCATTCTTACTTTAACAGCATTATTCACAACCTGACTAAACCTTTTGCACAGTACTGTCCTCAGGGCCAGTACTGTATGTTAGCTCTGAGATACAAATAATCAATATTAGCTTCTGAGGGTACAGCCAGTACTGTACCTCAGGGCCAGTACTGTATGTAGCTTCTGAGATACAAATAATCAATTGATTAGCTCTGAGGTACAGCCAGTACTGTATGTTAGCTCTGAGATACAAATAATCCATATTAGCTCTGAGGTACAGCCAGTACTGTGTACCTCAGGGCCAGTACTGTATTTAGCTCTGAGATACAAATAATCAATATTAGCTCTGAGGTACAGCCAGTACTGTACCTCAGGGCCAGTACTGTATGTTAGCTCTGAGATACAAATATCAATATTAGCTCTGAGGTACAGCCAGTACTTGTACCTCAGGGCCAGTACTGTATGTTAGCTCTGAGAATACAAATAATCCATATTAGCTCTGAGTACAGCCAGTACTTGTACCTCAGGGCCAGTACTGTATGTTAGCTCTGAGATACAAATAATCAATATTAGCTCTGAGGTACAGCCAGTACTGTACCTCAGGGCCAGTACTGTATGTTAGCTTTGAGAATACAAATAATCAATATTAGCTCTGAGGTACTGCCAGTACTGTACCTCGGCCTAAACATCAGCGCCACAGGTAACTTCCACAAAGCTGTGAAACGAGCTAAAGACAAGGCAAGAAGGGCCTTCTATGCCATCAAAGGAACATAAAAATTCGTCATACCAATTAGGATCTGGCTAAAGATATTGGAAATCAGTTATAGAACGCCATTGCCCTTTATGGTTGTGAGGTCTGGGGTCCGTACAACGTAAACACCAATTAATGTATGCAGAGCAGAATTAGGCCGATACCCGCTAATTATCAAAATCCAGAAAGAGCTGTTAAAATTCTACAACAACCTAAAAAGGAAGCATTCCAACCTTCAATAAAAAGCCGTCACCTACAGAGAGATTACCTGGAGAAGAGTTCACTAAGCAAGTTGTTTCTGGGGCTCTGGTCACAAAACACAAACAGACCCCACAGAACACAATTAGACCCAGCCCAAATCATGAGAAAAACAAAAGATAATTACCTGACACATTGGAAAGAATTAACAAAAACACTGAGCAAACTAGAATGCTATTTGTGACTCGTTTCAGGAAACAAGGCGTATGTCGCCGGCTCCACTACTTCACAGGAGAGCCATTTAAAGTAAACTCTTTTTTAATCAAAATGAGTCTTTTGGCAGAAATGCCTTCTGGAACATGTGAACTTTCATGTGCCTTAATAACAAACATGTATGCCATCTGTAAATACAAATCAAAATTGTTAAATTATGAGCCTAGTAGGTTCAGCCACACGAAAAAGATAGCAACCTTCCCGCTAGTCATGATTAGCTGAGATAATGAGTGGTCTGGACATGCCGAGAGAATTAGTTCGGATTGGTCTGCCATAATGCATGCTTCTGTCTATTTGAGCTGGCCAGTATGTGTAGGTAATCCTGTCTAGCTCTGCTGTTTTGATGTATCGCATAGTAAACTGCATAAGTGTTGCTCTCCACTTTCTGGAGGACCGAGTTTTTGAATCAGTGGAATTAGAGTATGATAACTAAGGACATGGATAAACACCTGTCTCTGGATTACATCTTCAAACTAAGTGGCAACCATGGCATCTGTGAAGAGAGAAGGCATCCATCCATGATGTATACGGGTAAGATAGTCTGCTAGCTACATTTTCAGATAATTACACGTATCTATTTTGACAGAAAGTCGTTTTCATTTCAAGTTAAAGTGTACTGTTAGCTAGCTAGCGAACGTTAGCTGGCAGGCCCACTAGCTAATTGTTACATGTATAATGTTATTATTTGTATCTCAGAGCTAACATGAACCTGGTTGGTTAGCTACCTGCAGATTCATGCAGGTAGTAATGTCCATAATTTGGGATTATGGTTCATTGTTTACCTACCTACATGTAGCTAGCTAAGCTAAATGTCTTAACAAAAGACACCACTAATGCAAGTCACCATTTTCAATAGAATGTCACTGCGACAACTGTTGATAGACGTAGCTGGTAAATTCGCTCTGACTATCTACTCCGATTTCAGAGCACTCTCGTCTGAGTGTGACAGAGCGCAGAATAACTGACAAATTGATGAACGCTCAACACCCGTTGAATATGGCCGGTGTCAGTAAACATTGGCAAAATATAGTAAATTGTTGCCAGCAGCACAGTTGCAGTCACAAATGTTCTAGATATCATGAAAACAGCCTAAMCAGCTCTGCTAGGACGAGTAAAATGGTCAGAGTGAGCTGTTCTCTCATTTGTGTCTGGAAGTAGCTAGCAAGCTAGCCAACATTAGCCAGTTAACAACTGTTGTTGTTAGGACAGAATGCTCGGATCACCCTTTAAAGAGATGGGTGAGGCCAAMGCTTAAAAKGGTGTGAACGATGCTGAATGGGTGTAGAAAAAGAAGACCTCTCCAGTAGGTGTCAAAACATTCAAAGGACATTTCTCAAAAGTGAGTTTACAAGTTTATCAACTTTCAAAGCAGAATTACTTTCCCATTGTTCCTCAAATGCAGTATATGATATATMATTKTGTAGCTCTGTGTCTGCYTTTATCCAATGTAAAAAACACAATWAAAAATGTTGCTACATAAGACCGAATTAAGGCGGTCAGTCACATTTGTCCMTAAACAGAGWGTACACAGTGGCAGAATACCTGACCACTGTGACTGACCCAAACTTAAGGAAAGCTTTGACTATGTACAGACTCAGTGAGCATAGCCTTGCTATTGAGAAAGGCTGCCGTAAGCAGACCTAGCTCTCAAGAGAAGACAGGCTTTGTGCACACTGCCCACAAAATGAGGTGGAAACTGAGCTGCACTTCCTAACCTCCTGCCAAATGTATGACCATATTAGAGACACATATTTCCCTCAGATTACACAGACACACAAAGAATTCGAAAACAAATCCAATTTTGATTAACTCCCTTATCTATTGGGTGAAATACCACAGTGTGCCATCACAGCAGCAAGATTTGTGACCTGTTGTCACAAGAAAAGGGCATCCAGTGAAGAACAAACACCATTGTAAATACAACCCAAAATGTATGTTAATTTATTTTCCCTTTTGTACTTTAACTATTTGCACATTGTTACAACACTGTWTGTAGACATAATATGACATTTGAAATGTCTTTAGTATTTTTTACATTTTTAATGTGTAATGTTTACTGTTCATTTTTCATTGTTTATTTATTAATTTCACTTGCTTCGGCAATGTAAACATATATTTCCCATGCTAATGAAGCCCATTGAATTGAATGAGAGAGAGAGAGAGAGAGAGAGAGAGAGAGAGAGAGAGAGAGAGAGAGCAAATCCAGACAACACACTGAAAAGGTGCAGTAGCTCTAGAACTGTGACCTCATTTCCAACGGCGGTAAAACACACAACACACACAAAGATTCTCTCCTATTTGCATTAGAGCAGAGACGTCTCAGGCTAATGTCAGAGCGGTGGTTTAATGTTAAGCTACACCATCTGTCTAGCAGCCAAGCTCACTGTAGTAGATGAAAGAAAGAGCGGTAGAGAGAGGTACAGTGGGCCTCCCTCCCTCCTTCTCTCACTGTGTGAAACTCTCTGACACTCCCCAGTTGTGGCAGTAGGACTCCTCACTAAGACTTAAAAAAAACGGATATTGGCACAAGATGGAGGGAGTGTTGGAACATAACAAACACAATTACAGTTGTGTCCTTAATCCAGTATAAACTAATGTATAGAATGTATTATATAAGAGACAAAATTCACAAATTCTACAGCACAAGGTATACATAGAACATGAAATAAACAATTTAACATTTACAGACATACATTTGCTCACTGCTCAGACCACATGTCCCATCGTATCCCACACCCAAAGTTGTTTATAATACTTAGGATTTATAAGACTATGATTTCAAAGTTTTTTAAAAATATTTAAATAATAATAATTTGATTATTCCATTGTCTTAACATTGGGTATCATTTTGACCTCCAATATATAAGTAATAAGCTTGATCAATATAGTGATATATAGTACCTTTACCTCAACCTAACCCTAAACCCTCACTAA